>NC_069500.1:200003038-200239986 GCF_027579735.1 Bombina bombina | reverse complement strand
TCATCAAGGAGGGACTCACAGTCCTCTGGCTATGAAAGAAGTATCTCGAATACTGGTATGGGCGGAATCCAGCTCCTGTCTAGTTTCTGCGGTTCATATCCCAGGTATAGACAATTGGGAAGCGGATTATCTCAGTCGCCAAACGTTACATCCGGGCGAATGGTCTCTTCACCCAGAGGTATTTCTTCAGATTGTTCAAATGTGGGGACTTCCAGAAATAGATCTGATGGCTTCTCATCTAAACAAGAAACTTCCCAGGTATCTGTCCAGATCCAGGGATCCTCAAGCGGAAGCAGTGGATGCATTGTCACTTCCTTGGAAGTATCATCCTGCCTATATCTTTCCGCCTCTAGTTCTTCTTCCAAGAGTAATATCCAATATTCTGAAGGAATGCTCGTTTGTTCTGCTGGTGGCTCCAGCATGGCCTCACAGGTTTTGGTATGCAGATCTTGTCCGGATGGCCTCTTGCCAACCGTGGACTCTTCCGTTAAGACCAGACCTTCTGTCACAAGGTCCTTTTTTCCATCAGGATCTCAAATCCTTAAATTTAAAGGTATGGAGATTGAACGCTTGATTCTTAGTCAAAGAGGTTTCTCTGACTCTGTGATTAATACTATGTTACAGGCTCGTAAATCTGTATCTAGGAAGATATATTATAGAGTCTGGAAGACTTACATTTCTTGGTGTCCTTCTCATCACTTTTCTTGGCATTCTTTTAGAATTCCGAGAATTTTACAGTTTCTTCAGGATGGTTTGGATAAAGGTTTGTCTGCAAGTTCCTTGAAAGGACAAATCTCTGCTCTTTCTGTTCTTTTTCATAGAAAGATTGCTAATCTTCCTGATATTCATTGTTTTGTACAAGCTTTGGTTCATATAAAACCTGTCATTAAGTCAATTTCTTCTCCTTGGAGTTTGAATTTGGTTCTGGGGGCTCTTCAAGCTCCTCCATTTGAACCTATGCACTCATTAGACATTAAATTACTTTCTTAGAAAGTTTTGTTTCTTTTGGCCATCTCTTCTGCTAGAAGAGTTTCTGAATTATCTGCTCTTTCTTGCGAGTCTCCTTTTCTGATTTTTCATCAGGATAAGGCGGTGTCGCGAACTTCTTTTAAATTTTTACCTAAGGTTGTGAATTCTAACAACATTAGTAGAGAAATTGTGGTTCCTTCATTATGCCCTAATAATAAGAATTCTAAGGAGAGATCATTGCATTCTTTGGATGTAGTCAGAGCATCCCATACGTCACTAGCTCATGGACTCTTGCTAATATGAAAGAAATGAATTTATCAGGTAAGTTCTTACATAAATTATGTTTTTACTTGGCCTGCCACTTCTGGCCTTTAAAAGAAATGTGCCTGTGGTCTTCCATATCCTCACCATGTTGACTATGTTCCTCACAGTGGACACTGACATCTTAAATCTATGCAATAGCTTTTTGTAGCCTTCCTCTAAACAATGATGTTGAACAATCTTTGTTTTTAGGTCATTTGAGAGTTGTTTTGTGGCCCCCATGTTGCCACTCTTCAGAGGAGAGTCATAGAGAACAACTTGCAATTGGCCACCTTAAAACCTTTTCTCATGATTGGATACACCTGTCTATGAAGTTTAAGGCTTAATGGGCTCACCAAACCAATTTTGTCTTCCAATTAATCAGTGCTAGGTAGTTACAGGTATTCAAATCAACAAAATAACAAGGGTGCACAAATGTATGCACCTGTCTAATTTTGTTTTGATGCATATTGCACATTTTCTGTTAATCCAATAAACCTAATTTCACTACTGAATTTTTACTTTGTCCTTCATTTATTTGATAGATCAAAATGAAATTACTGATCCAAACAGCCAATTATTTATAACTGAAAATCATGGAAATTGTCAGAGGTGCCTAAACTTTTGCATACAACTGTATATGATTTCATGCACTCAAACTGTATTAAAGTAATGTATATGAAATATATTTTTATGAAATGTAACATCAATTATATATAAATACTATGCTCCAATACAGCTCACAGGCAGGATATCTAAAAAAATATACAAAGGGAACATTTGTTAAAGTTTAAGCTTCAAAAGATTCTTTACTTCATCGCTCAATGAGATTAGATCTCTACAAACAAGATGACCATGATACCTCTCTGGGGTGACAGAGAAACAATTCTGTACTTTAGTTCAGATATGCTCAATCTTCAGGAAAGTAAGTAATTATCCCTTGTATGATATACAAATGATGAGACTAACAATACTTTTGAAGGTCTGAATCCACATATACGTCTGGAAAGGTTTTCTAGCTCAGAATCGATCCAAGCATATAGAAGACAAAATTTCATATGAAATGACTTGTACCTAATTTTCATATAGTTTTATATACTTCTATACTTTATTAAGGAATGACTTCAAATATGGAATATATTTATATTAAAGTGGGATAATAAGGAAATATAAATATCGTTACAATAAATTAATCACTACAGAATTCAAATTAAATTCAATGTAATATCAGAATATGAAATGATTAATCAATTGATTTCAAATAGTTAATACTATAGTATAGCTGATTATTAGTATCATACTAAGTATTAAATTACAATCCTTATAAGTCTCCCAATATTTAATGAATCATCGCGTTCATCATGTCCTTGAAGTGAAAGCTCAAATGCGCCGGAAAATTGAATACAATTCATAATTTGGGAAAGAACATAACGATTTGTGGTTACTTGATGTTTGTGTTTTTTAACATTCAAACAATATGCACTGACAAGTTGTTTGACGAATATCAATCCTTCATAGCAAATTAAACTCTAATGGGGAGTATAAATGTGATTAGTAGCAATTATTTATATTTTTGGAGTTAAATGTGATAAATCGGCGACACCATAACTCATCCAACTTGAATCACCACAATAAAAACAAGATCCTGTTTGCAAAATGACTATTAAGTTAATCTCTTAAGATATTATCAGTAGGAAGTATATATATATGTGTGTGTGTGTGTATATATATATATATATATATATATATATATATATATATATATATTTAATATTATGACCATGTCTAATATTTAAATTAATATACAAGAATCCATACTCTTCAGTATACCCATGTCTAGTGTTAAAATATACATGCTCAGTTAAATTATATAATAACATATATATTAACCAAATGATTAATCAAAGCTGCGAAATAATAAGTATCTTGAATGTACATTTATGAAAATATATTCCTGGATTTAAAGAACCTTTCTCTTTATAGAGAAATAAAACCACATCTCAATTATTGTTGCCCTAGCCCCCAGTGTTCGATATTAGGCAATGCAGCCAAAGGCCGTGGCAACATTAAGATAAATACACCAACATTTTACTTTCTACAAAAGAAGCTTATTTCTATTACACTAGTGCTTAATAATTAACTTCAAAGGTAAAGATTACAACAGAATGTTGATAACTCAAGTACAATTTTTGTAAATTAAGTCAATCCGCCTGTCTTTTTTTGAGGCAAATAAATCAATAACATTTTCGGTGAATGTAGGCATGTCATTGATCAATTGTTTTTCAATTGTGAGCATGGCTAGAGCAGTCAGTCTTTCCTCAGTCATGGTGCTCCTTAGAAATGTCTTAACTCGTTTTAAAGTTGAGAAACATCTCTCAGCCTCAGCAGTTGTCACGGGAATAGTCGAAATAATTTGCAACAGTTTGTAGGTCTCCGAAAAAGTACTGTCCAAGTTATTTTCTATTACAAACTGTAGAAGACTGATGGCACCATTCATATTTCGGAAATCTGGTCTTCTGTAAATTACTCCTAGTTCAGTTTTCAGCCGATCTTACTGTAATGTGTGATAAACTGCTGATGTTTGTTCAAGAAGCTGATTTGGAAAAATTTTCTCGTAATCCGCAAATTTTTCCGCTTGGAATAGAGAAACAGCCGAGTAGTGAGTTATAAAAGAAAATCTATCTTTTACTTGATTTGTGATAACATCGCATATCTCTTTAGCTGCCACAGTCTGAGCAATGTGAAGATTTTCTCTTCCTTTTCCTAGATGTTTCCTCTGTTTCTGATATCGTCATGGTCACTGTATCCATTCTATTCCTTTCGTTTTCCATTGTCTGCTGGAAAGTGTTAATATGTTTTCGAATAAGTGCCGCATCTGTTTGTGTTTTCTGAAGTTGGTTGTATAACACATCTCCATGTGGCATAATATTGTGAAAAACTGTAAGCCAAAACACAAATACCGAGTCTTGTAACATACGCCGAATAACCCCTGCTTGATTTATAGCTATTTCTTTTTTCGATGTTGACTCTATTTTTTCCATGCATTCAATTAACTGTTCCCTGTTTTCAAAAACTGTATTGACGGTTCGACTCTTGAAATTCCACCTGGTGGCTGAACCATGAGGTATCCTTCTTCTAACAGTTTCATCTAGAATAGCTATCCTTTGTGGTGAGTTACTAAAAAAGTTAGTAATGTCACTTAGATTTGAAAAAAATACTCGAACTTGTTGATTTTGACTGCTTGCTTGGCTGACAATTAAATTGAGCTGATGTGCATAGCAAAGCACAAAATGTGCATTCTTGTAGGTACGTTTAATTATAGCCTGAACACCTGCATGCTGACCACTCATCACGCTTGCACCGTCGTAACTCTGCGATATCAGTTTCTCTGGGTTGTCTATAACTTTTTCCAAAGTAGCTTGAATACACGTAGCTAAAGATTCTGCATCATGTCCAGCTGGATTAGTGAATTCCCAGAATCTTTCAACTGGTTGTCCGTTACCTATAATGTATCTAAAAACAACAACCAATTGGAAGGCAGGTGAAACATCAGTAGTTTCATCTGCTATCACTGCTACAAAACTTGCATTTGAGATTTCCTTCTTTATTTGTTTCTGGCAAACAGTAAGCATACAGTCTAATAAATCGTTTTGAATTTCTTTTGACGTTCCTTTAAAAACAGTGGCACTAGCGAGATGTTCTTTTAGAGATGCATCAAGCTCTGCTGAGAAGTTTATAAGACCTCTGAAAATGCCTGGATTTAATGAATCATCGCGTTCGTCATGTCCTCGAAGTGCAAGCTCAAATGCGCCGCAAAATAAAATACAATTAATTATTTTGGAAAGAACATAGCGATTTTTCGTTACTTGCTCATTATGTTTTTTAATATTCAAACGATATGCACTGTCAAATTGTTGCCGAATATCAACCCTTCCTAGCAAATTTAACTCTAATGTGGAGTTTAAATGTGATTGGGAGCAATTATGTTTATTTGTTTTTTGACTTAAATGTGATAAATCGGCGACACCATAACTCACCCAGCTTGAATCCCCACTTTGTTTTGCAAACAGGAGACAATAAAAACAAAAGAGCCTGTTAGATAATTCACAACCACAAATCCATGGATATTTATCATATACCTCGGGTTTGAATTCTCTTTTGTAATCTCCAGTTTTACATTTTGTCACCTGGGTAAGGTTAAGCATAGGTGTTGGCCTGAGCATTTTAATTTCCATTTTTCTTTCAATGGGCAACGTTGAAAAATGTAATTGCTTTAGCTCAGACACACTAATTTTACTAAGTGCCATCTTAACTGTTAGTTTACACACAAAGAACAGTCCTTTGCTCTTATCTAATATCTAACTTGTAGGTAGGTAGCTCTGCAGCTGTTAGAAAATATACAACTTAATAGTTTAGTAGTTTGGCGGTTATGTAATATATAACTTGTAGGTAGGTAGCTCTGCAGCTGTTAGAAAATATACAACTTAATAGTTTAATAGTTTGGCGGTTGTTATGTAATATATAACTTGTAGGTAGGTAGCTCTGCTGCTCTGCAGCTGCTAGAAAATATACAACTCCACTTGAAAAGATAGTTTAATAGTTTGGCGGTTGTTATGTAATATATAACTTGTAGGTAGGTAGCTCTGCAGCTGTTAGAAAATATACAACGTAATAGTTTAATAGTTTGGCGGTTGTTATGTAATATAGAACTTGTAGGTAAGTAAGCAACCGTGACAGCCGTCAACGGTCAACAACTAGTATCAGCAGGCAGCAGCACAGCAGTTAACTGCTTTTTAAAAAAAAAAAAAAATATTTTTAGCTTTTTTTGCAAAACTTCTAATTGCAATCTGCTAAAATACTTAAATTTATTAATGGTAATCAACCGTGACAGCCGTCAACGGTCAACAACTAGTATCAGCAGGCAGCAGCACAGCAGTTAACTTTTTTTTTTTTTTTTAACAAAACTTAACTTTGTTTGCAAAACTTCTAATTGCATAATCTGCTAAAATACTTAATTTTTTTAATAGTAAGCAGCCGTGACAGCCGTCAACGGTCTAAGTCAGGTCTGGTCAACTAGTATCAGCAGGCAGCAGCACAGCAGCAGTTAACTGCTTTTTGTTAAAAAACAAACTTTTTACTTATTTTGCAAAACTTCTAATTGCAATGAATGATGAATCTGCATTAATTTATCTGCTAGAAAATTTTTATTTTATTATTCCCAAATTACTCCACTAAAGAACTCCCTAAGTACTTTGTAGTAAAGATAAAAATGAACTTTTTTTTCACTGACACTAGACACACTGTCTAAGTAGTCTACTCTCTCTCTAGATTGACTGATTTACTGACTACTGTTCTTCTAGTCTCAATAAACTTAAACTGTGTGACTGACTGACTCACTCACTCACTCACTCACTCTCTTCAACCAACTGGTCTGTAGTGTAATTTTAAAGTAAACTATTAACTATTATTAAATTATAAATAACTAATAAGCTGCAGGCCTGCAGCAAAAAAAATTAGGCTTTCTTTCTCCCTACCACCCTGCCTACTATCACCACACTCGGACTCAGTCTAATCTATTCCCACTACTCAGGAGGTCAGGACAGCCAGCAGCAGCACTGCAGACTGAAGTAGTTAGTTAGAAGTAACACAAGCACAACAGTTGTCAGTTGTCAACAACACAGACGTCCGTCTGTCTGTAACTGCCCCAACAAAGAAGAACAAATTTGTGCCAACAAGAGTTAAAGATACGATTTGCCAAGTTAAGTACACAGAGTCAACACAAGACTCCTCTCTCCTCAACGGCTATCTCATCAATGCGACTTTCGCGCCGTTGAGGGGGAAGAGCCTTGTGGGGGCCGTCACGTGGACGCAACAGCGTATCACAGTGAGGCTGGCTAAGGCAGTGGGAGGAGGCATAGGCAGAGCACAGGCTGACGTCAAAGACCGCACACTTCAGCCTGTGCGATTATGGGTCTATGGCAGTGACGGGCCTGGGAGGAGCTACGCCTGCACAGTGAAGCATAGATCACTGTGCAGGATAGGGTCTCCCTCTATTCGCACGTGCGACGAATAGTTAGTGTGTGCGCAGCACACAGCAGCCTGCCGGGTCGGGGAGGAGACAGAGTGAGAGATGAGATTTGCTAGTGACGTCAGCTGTTGTCAGGCAGGGCAGAGCCAAATACTGTCTGCTATGCTGCCTGCCTGTTGTGTCTGCACGGTCCTAGCTCCCTCCCTCCTGCCTCTGCCTCCACGGTCCTAGCTCCCTCCCTCCTGCCTCTGCCTCCCTTACGACACTGACAGTGACAGAACACAGAAGTAAATAAATGAGAATACACACACAACTAAGGCAGTAGTACTGTTGCTGCTCCTGGGGATAATAATAAAATATATTTCAGATAGGATTTGAAAAATTATATTTTATTAAACAAATATATTTTTTTTGGGGGGTAATTTTTTATCCTCTGGCCCCTGGCGGGGGTTAACGTGCGAATGTGCACAAACGGAGGAGCCTCCACTGGGTGGAGGGAGCAGTTTCTACCCTAGCTAAGCGTACAACTATTCCCATCGAGGACAGTTGTGCTTTCCTAGATCCAATGGATAAAAGTTAGAGGGTTACCTTAAGAAAATGTTTATTCAACAAGGTTTTATTCTCCAGCCTCTTGCATGCATTGCCCCGGTCACTGCTGCTGCGGCCTTCTCGTTTGAGTACCTGGAAGAGGCCTTACAGGTAGAAACTCCATTGGATGATATACTTGACAAGCTTAAAGCGCTTAAGCTAGCCAATTCATTTGTTTCTGACGCCGTTGTTCATTTAACCAAACTAACGGGTAAGAACTCAGGTTTTGCTATACAGGCGCGTAGAGTGCTATGGCTTAAATCCTGGTCAGCTGACGTTACTTCAAAGTCTAAGTTTCTCAACATTCCCTTCAAGGGGCAGACCCTATTCGGGCCTGGACTGAAGGAGATCATTTCTGATATTACTGGAGGAAAAGGTCATGCCCTTCCTCAGGGTAGGTCTAATAAATTAAGGACCAAACAAACTAATTTTCGTGCCTTTCGAAACTTTAAGACGAGCGCGGCATCAACTCCCTCTAATGCAAAACAAGAGGGAAATTTTGCCCAGTCCAAGCCGGTTTGGAGACCTAACCAGGCCTGGAACAAAGTTAAGCAGGCCAAGAAGCATTCTTACATTGTGTTCAAGACCTCCTAGTTATGGGAGTGATCCACCCAGGTCCAAAGGAGGAACAGGGGCAAGGCTTCTATTCAAATCTCTTTGTGGTTCCCAAGGAAGAGGGAACCTTCAGACCAATCTTAGATCTCAAGATCCTAAACAAATTTCTTGGGGTCCCATCTTTCAAGATGGAGACTATTCGAACCATCCTACCTATGATCCAGGAGGGTCAATACATGACTACCGTGGACTTAAAGGATGCTTATCTTCACATTCCGATACACAAAGATCATCATCGGTTTCTCAGGTTCGCCTTCCTAGACAGGCATTACCAGTTTGTGGCTCTTCCCTTTGGGTTAGCTACGGCACCTAGAATCTTTACGAAGTTTCTGGGGTCACTTCTGGCGGTCCTAAGGCCGCGGGGCATAGCAGTAGCCCCTTAGACAACATTCTGATACAGGCGTCGAATTTCCAATTTGCCAAGTCCCATACGGACATTTTTCTGACATTCCTGAGGTCTCATGGGTGGAAAGTGAACGAAAAGAAGAGTTCTCTATCCCCTCTCATAAGAGTTTCCTTCCTGGGAACTCTGATAGATTCTGTAGAAATGAGTATTTACCTGACAGAGGCCATGTTGTCAAAACTTCTAAATTCCTACCGTGTTCTTTATTATACTTCTCGCCCTTCGGTGACTCAGTGTATGGAAGTAATCGGCTTAATGGTAGCAACAATGGACATAGTTCCGTTTGCCCGCCTACTTCTCAGACCACTGCAACTCTGCATGCTCAGTCAGTGGAATGGGGATTACACAGATTTGTCCCCTCTACTAAATCTGGATCAAGAGACCAGGGATTCTCTTCTCTGGTGGCTATCTCGGGTCCATCTGTCCAAAGGTATGACCTTCCGCAGGCCAGATTGGACAATAGTAACAGATGCCAGCCTTCTGGGCTGGGGTGCAGTCTGGAACTCTCTGAAGGCTCAGGGGTCGTGGACTCAGGAGGAGGCACTCCTTCCAATAAACATTCTGGAACTAAGAGCGATATTCAATGCTCTTCAGGCTTGGCCTCAGCTAGCGGCAGTGAGGTTCATCAGATTTCAGTCGGACAACATCACGACTAGCGATCCCTAGCGATGTTGGAGGTTTCAAAGATAATTCAATGGGCAGAGATTCACTCTTGCCATCTCTTAGCTATCCCATATCCCAGGAGTAGAGAACTGGGAGGCAGATTTTCTAAGTCGTCAGACTTTTCATCCGGGGGAGTGGGAGCTCCATCCGGAGGTGTTTGCACAGTTGATTCAACGTTGGGGCAAACCAGAACTGGATCTCATGGCGTCTCGCCAGAACGCCAAGCTTCCTTTTTACGGATCCAGGTCCAGGGATCCCAAGGCAGCGCTGATAGATGCTCTAGCAGCGCCTTGGTCCTTCAACCTGGCTTATGTGTTTCCACTGTTTCCTCTGCTCCCTCGTCTGATTGCCAAGATCAAACAGGAGAGAGCATCGGTAATTTTGATAGCACCTGCGTGGCCACGCAGGACTTGGTATGCAGATCTGGTGGACATGTCATCCTTTCCACCATGGACTCTGCCTCTGAGGCAGGACCTTCTACTTCAGGGTCCTTTCAACCATCCAAATCTAATTTCTCTGCGTCTGACTGCTTGGAGATTGAACGCTTGATTTTATCAAAGCGTGGTTTCTCAGAGTCGGTCATTGATACCTTAATATAGGCGCGAAAGCCTGTCACCAGGAAAATCTATCATAAGATATGATGTAAATATCTTCATTGGTGTGAATCCAAGGGTTACTCATGGAGTAAGGTCAGGATTCCTAGGATATTATCTTTTCTCCAAGAAGGATTGGAGAAGGGTTTGTCAGCTAGTTCCTTAAAAGGACAGATTTCTGCTCTGTCTATTCTTTTGCACAAACGTCTGGCTGAGGTTCCAGACGTGCAGGTGTTTTGTCAGGCTTTAGTCAGAATCAAGCCTGTGTTTAAACCTGTTGCTCCGCCTTGGAGTTTAAATTTAGTTCTTAAGGTTCTTCAAGGGTACCAAACCTGTTTTTTTACATAAGGTGGTATCTAATAAAAATATCAATCAGGAGATTGTTGTACCGTCACTGTGTCCTAATCCTTCAAAGAAGGAACGTCTCTTACACAATCTTGACGTGGTTCGTGCTTTAAAGTTTTATTTACAAGCTACTAGGGATTTTCGTCAAACATCTGCATTGTTTGTTGTCTACTCTGGACAGAGGAGAGGCCAAAAGGCTTCGGCAACCTCTTTTTCTTTTTGGCTAAGGAGTATAATACGCTTAGCTTATGAGACTGCTGGCCAGCAGCCTCCTGAAAGGATTACTGCTCATTCTACTAGAGCGGTAGCTTCCACATGGGCTTTTAAAAATGAGGCTTCTGTTGAACAGATTTGTAAGGCGGCGACTTGGTTTTCGCTTCATACTTTTTCAAAGTTCTATAAATTTGATACTTTTGCTTCTTCGGAGGCTATTTTTGGGAGAGAGGTTTTGCAGGCAGTGGTGCCTTCCGTTTAAGCGCCTGCCTTGTCCCTCCCTTCATCCGTGTCCTATAGCTTTGGTTTTGGTACCCCACAAGTAATGGATGATCTGTGGACTGGATACACCTTACAAGAGAAAACATAATTTATGCTTACCTGATAAATTTATTTCTCTTGTGGTGTATCCAGTCCACGGCCCGCCCTGTCGTTTTAAGGCAGGTGTTTTTTATTTTTAAACTACAGTTACCACTGCACCCTATAGTTTCTCCTTTCTCTTGCTTGTCTTCGGTCGAATGACTGGTAGTGGCAGTTAGGGGAGGAGCTATATAGACAGCTCTGCTGTGGGTGATCCTCTTGCAGCTTCCTGTTGGGAAGGAGAATATCCCACAAGTAATGGATGATCCGTGGACTGGATACACCACAAGAGAAATAAATTTATCAGGTAAGCATAAATTATGTTTTTATTTAGCTTACCTTTTTATTCTTTCACCTTTTGTACTACTCAGTTTGTTACAATGAAGCACTATCACAATCTTTAATTTTGATTGCTCTAGCTTGATCATGCTGAACTGGTTATACAAACTTAAATTGGATGTTATCTCAGGCCTATCAACTAGGGCTATGAAATACTTTTCTCTTGTTAAGTGTATCCAGTTCACGGGTCATCCATTACTTGTGGGATATTCTCCTTCCCAACAGGAAGTTGCAAGAGGATCACCCATAGCAGAGCTGCTATATAGCTCCTCCCCTCACTGCCATATCCAGTCATTCTCTTGCAACTCTAAACAAAGATGGACGTAGTAAGAGGAGAGTGGTGTATTATAGTTAGTTTTTTAACTTCAATCAAAAGTTTGTTATTTTTAAATGGTACCGGAGTGTACTGTTTCATCTCAGGCAGCATTAGAAGAAGAATCTGCCTGTGATTTCTATGATCTTAGCAGAAGTGACTAAGATCCACTGCCGTTCTCACATATTCTGAGGAGTGAGGTAACTTCAGAGGGGGAATGGCGTGCAGGTTTTCCTGCAATAAGGTATATGCAGTTAACATATTTCTAGGGATGGAATTTGCTAGAAAAATGCTGCTGATACCGGATTAATGTAAGTTGAGCCTTAAATGCAGTGATAGCGACTGGTATCAGGCTTATTAACAGAGATACATACTCTTATAAAAGTGTAATATAAAACGTTTGCTGGCATGTTAATCGTTTTTATATATGTTTGGTGACAAAACTTATTGGGGCCTAGTTTTTTTCCACATGGCTGGCTTGATTTTTGCCTAGAAACAGTTTCCTGGGGCTTTCCACTGTTGTAATATGAGTGGGAGGGGCCTATTTTAGCGCTTTTCTGCGCAGCTAGAATTACAGACTGAGACAGTCAGCTTCCTTCTGCATGATACAGGACATCTCTGAAGGGCTCAAAAGGCTTCAAAAGTCGTGTTTGAGGAGGGTAACAACCACAGTAGACTGTGGCAGTTGTTGTGACTGTGTTTAAAAAGTTTTTGTCATTTATTATTCCGTTTTTGGTATTTAGGGGTTAATCATCCATTTGCAAGTGGGTGCAATGCTCTGCCTTTTTCTCTTAAGTGTATCCAGTCCACGGATCATGCATTACCTATGGAATATATTCTCCTTCCCAACAGGAAGTTGCAAGAGTCCACCCACAGCAAAGCTGCTATATAGCTCCTCCCCTAACTGCCATATTCAGTCATTCTCTTGCAAGCCTCAACATAGGTCGTGAGAGTCTGTGGTGATTTATACTTAGTTTATTCTTCAATCAAAAGTTTGTTATTTTTAAATGGCACCGGAGTGTGCTGTTTATCTCAGGCAGTATTTGGAAGAAGAATCTGCCTGCGTTTTTCTATGATCTTAGCAGACGTAACTGAGATCCATTTGCTGTTCTCACACATTCTGAGGAGTGAGGTACTTCAGAGGGGGAATGGCGTGCAGGTTTTCCTGCAGATAAGGTATGTGCAGTAAAATATTTTTCTAGGAATGGAATTGACTAAGAAAATACTGCTGATACCTAAGTAATGTAAGTAAAGCCTTAAATGCAGCTATAGCGACTGGTATCAGGCTTATTAATAGAGATACATACTCTTATAAGAATGTGTTTTAAAACGTTTGCTGGCATGTTTAATCGTTTTTAACGTACATTGGTGATAACACTGTAATGTTGGTATAGCCTTAAATGCAGTAAAAGCGACTGGTATCTGGCTTATTAATAGAGATACATACTCTTGTAAAAATGTGTTTTAAAACGTTTGCTGGCATGTTTAATCGTTTTTTTAACATATGTTTGGTGATAAAACTTATTGGGGCCTAAGTTTTTTCCACATGGCTGGCTAAAATTTTGCATAGAAACAGTTAACTGAAGCCTCCCACTGTTGTAATATGAGTGGGAGGGGCCTAATTTAGCGCTTTTTTGCGCAGTTAAAATTACAAAATGAATTATACAGATTCCCTCAGCAGTCCCATGAATACTACAGGACATTTCTAAAGGGCTAAAAAGACTTCCAAAATCGTTTTTAGGGAAGGTAATCCACAGCTCTGCTGTGGCAGTTTTGTTGTGTCTGTTTTTAAAAAACGTCTGTCGTTTTTTTTATCTGTTTTTTTGCATTAAGGGGTTAATCATCCATTTGCAAGTGGGTGCAATGCTCTGTTACCTTATTACATGTACTGTAAAAATTTCGTTTGTTTTACTGCCTTTTTTCACTGTTTTTCAAA
Source organism: Bombina bombina (assembly GCF_027579735.1). Lineage (NCBI taxonomy): Eukaryota > Metazoa > Chordata > Amphibia > Anura > Bombinatoridae > Bombina > Bombina bombina. Next base: position 200,226,321 of record NC_069500.1, on the reverse strand, counting down.
TTTTGACAAAATTTGTTTCTCTTAAAGGCACAGTAACGTTTTATATATTTGCTTGTTAACTTGATTTAAAGTGTTTTCCAAGCTTTAGTCTCATTATTAGTCTGTTCTAACATGTCTGACATAGAGGAAGCTCTGTGTTCATTATGTTTTAAGGCCATGGTGGAACCCCATCTTAGAATGTGTACCAGATGTACTGATTTCATGTTAAACAATAAAGATCATTTTTTGTCTTTAAAAACATTATCACCAGAGGATTCTGTCGTGGGGGTAGTTATGCCGACTAACTCTCCCCACGTGTCAGACCTTTTGACTCCCGCTTTAGGGACTCACGCTCAAATGGCTCCAAGTACATCAAGGGCACCCATAGCGTTTATTTTACCAGGGGATTCTGTCGAGGGGAAAGTTATGCCGATTAACTCTCCCCACGTGTCAGACCCTTCGACTCCCGCTTCAGGGACTCACGCTCAAATGGCGCCAAGTACATCAAGGGCGTCCATAGCGTTTATTTTACAAGACATGGCAAAGGTGGTGAATAATACTCTGGCAGCAGTATTAGTCAGACTACCTGAAATTAAAGGAAAGCAGATAGCTCTGGGGGTAGATACAGAGCATACAGTCGCTTTAAGAACCATGTATGATACTACCTCACAATATGCTTAGTCTGTGGGTGATTTTTTTTTGACTCAGGGAAGATGATTTAACCTGATTCTGATATTTCTACATTTAAAATTTATGCTTGAGAACCTCCACTTGTTGCTCAGGGAGGCTTTGGCTGCTCTGAATGAATGTGTACAATCGCAGGGCCAGAGAAATTGTGTAGACTGGATAAATAATATGCAGTGCCGGTGTGTACTGATGTTTTTCCAATACCTAAAGAGGTTTACTAAATTTTTTTTTTTAATTTTTTTTAATAAGGAATGGGATAGACCAGGTGTGCCGTTCTCTTCCCCTCCTATTTTTTAGAAGAATGTTTTCTAATAGTTACCACCACGGGACTTCTGGCAGACAGTTCCTAAGGTGGAGAGAAGAGTTTCTACTCTAGCTAAGCGTACCACTACCTCTGGCGAGGACAGTTGTGCTTTTTAGATCCAATGGATAAAAAATGTTTATTCAACAGGGTTTTATCCTGCAGCCCCTTGCATACATTGCTTCTGTCACTGCTGCTGCGGCGTTCTGGGTTGAGTCTCTTGATGAGGCTTTACAGTTAGCGACTCCATTGGATGAATATATTTGACAAGCTTATGCTAGCCAATTCCTTTGTTTTCTGATGCCTTTGTTCATTTGTCTAGACTAACGGCTAAGAATTCTGTTTTTTACTATACTGGCGCGCAGAGTGCTATGGCTTATATCATGGTCAGCTGTCGTGACTTTTATAAATAAGCTACTTAACTTCCCTTCAAGGGGCAGACCCTATACGGGCCTGGTTTGAAGGAGATTATTGCTTATATCACTGGAGGAAAAGGTCATGCCCTTCCTGAGGATAGGAATCAAGGGCCAAAAAAAAAAAAAAAAAAAAAAGTCTAATTTTCGTGCCTTTTAAAACTTCAGGGCAGGTGTGGCATCCACTTCCTCTAAGGCAAAATAAGAGGGAATTTTTGCTCAGTCCAAGGCGGTCTGGAGACAATTGGACCTGGAACAAAAATAAGCAGGCCAAGGAGCCTGCTGCTGCCTCTAAGGCAGCATGAAGGAACGGGCCCCTATCCGGTAACGGATCCTATAGGGGGCAGACTTTCATTCTTTGCCCGGGCGTGGGCAAGAGATGCTCAGGATCCCTAGGCATTGGAATTATATCCCAGAGATATCTTCTGGATTTCAAAGATTCCCCCCCCCCCAAAAAAAGGGGAGATTTCACCTTCACAATTATCTGCAAACCAGATAAAGAAGGAGGCATTCTTACATTGTGTACGAGATCCATCCAGTTCCAAGAGAGGAACAGGGACAGAGTTTTTACTCAAATCTGTTTGTGGTTCCCAAGGTGAGGGAACCTTCAGACCTATTTTGGATCTAAAGATCTTAAACAAATTCCTCAGAATTCCGTCATTTAAGATGGAAACTATTCGTACCATCTTAACTATGATCCAGGAGAGTCAATAGAGGACTACAATGGATTTGAAGGATGCTTATCCTCACATTGTGATGCTTAAAGATCACCTTCGTTTTTCAGGTTTGCCTTTCTAGACAGGCATTACCAGTTTGTAGTTCTTTCCTTTGGGATATCTACAGCCCCAAGAATCTTTATGGAGGTTCTGGGGTCGCTTTGGCGGTCCTTAGGCCGCGGGGCATAGAAGTGGCCCCTTAGTTAGACGACATCCTGATACAGGCGTCAAACATCCAAATTGCCCAGTCTCATACGGACGTAGTACTGGCATTTCTGAAATCACATGGGTGGAAAGTGAACAAGGAAAGAGTTCTCTATCCCCAATCTCAAGGGTTTCCCTCCTAGGGACTCTGATAGATTCTGTAGAAATGAAAATTTACCTGACGGAGTCCAGGTTGTCAAAGTTTCTAAATTTCTGCTGTGTTTTTCATCCCATCCGCGCCCTTCAGTGGCTCAGTACATGAATGAAATTGGCTTAATAGGTAGCGGCAAGGGACATAGTACCGTTTGCACATCTACATTTCAGACCGCTGCAACTATGCATGCTCAGTCAGAGGAACGGGATTACACAGATTTGTCCCCCTTTTGATCCTGGACCAAGAGACCATAGATTCTCTTCTCTGGTGACTGTCGGGTCCATCTGTCCAAGGGTATGACCTTCCGCAGGTCAGATGGGACAATTGTTACAATGGATGCCAGCCTTTTAGGTTGGGATGCAGTCTGGAACTCCCTGAAGGCTCAGGGATAGTGGACTTAGGAGGAGACCCTCCTTCTAATAACTATTCTGGGAGTGATATTCCATGCTCTTCAGACTTGGCCTCAGTTAGCAACTCTGAGGTACATCATACTCAGTCGGACAATATACATGACTGTGGCTTACATCAGCCATCAAGGGGGAACAGAAGTTCCCTAGTGATGTTAGAAGTCTTACAATAATTCACTGGACAGAGACTCACTCTTGTCTATCAGTTATCCATATCCCAGGTGTTGAGAACTGGGAGGTGGATTTTCTAAGTCGTCAGACTTTTCTTCCGGGGGAGTGTGATTTCCTCCGGAGGTCAAGACCAAGCAGGAGAGGGCTTTGGTGTTTTTGACAGCGCCTGCGTAGCCACGCAGGACCTGGTATGCAGATCTGGTGGACATGTCATCCGTTCCATCACGGTCTCTGCTTCTGAGACAGGTCCCTCTACCTCAGGGTCCTTTCAACCATCTAAATAGAATCAATCTGAGATGGACTGCCTGGAGACTGAACGCTTGATGTTATCAAAGCATGGCTTCTCCGAGTCAGTCATTGATACCTTAAATACAGACATGAAAGCCTGTCTGTAGGAAAATTGAACATAGATATGGTGTAAATATCTGTTATGAATCCAAGCGTTACTCATGGAGTAAAGCCTGGATTCCCAGGATATTATCTTTTCTCCAAGATGTTTTTGAAAAAAGGGTGGTCAGCTAATTCCTTAAAAGGGACAGTTTTTTACTCTGTCTATTTTTTTGCACCAGCGTCTGGCAGGTATTCTAGACGTTCAGGCATTTGGTCAGGCTTTGGTTAGATCCAAGCCTGTGTTTAAAACTGTTGCTCCACCATGGAGCTTAAACCTGGTTCTTAAGGCTCTTCAAGAAGTTCCGTTTGAACCTTTTTTGTTCCATAGATATCAATCTATATCTTGGAAAGTTCCTTTTGGGTAGCTATTTCCTCGACTCGTAGAGTCTCCAAGTTATCTGTGTTACAATGTGATTCTCCTTATCTGGTCCTTCGTACGGATAAGGTAGTCCTGCGTACCAACCTGGGTTTTTTCCTATGGTGGTATCTAACAAGAACATCACTCAAGAGATAGTTGTTCCATGCTTGTATCCTAATCCTTCCTCAAAGAAGGAACGTCTATTACACAATATTGGACGTGGTTTGTGCTTTAAAGTTTTACTTACAAGTTACTACAGTTTTCATCAAACGTTCACCTTGTTTGTTGTCTATTCTGGACAGAGGAGAGGTCAAAAGACTTCAGCAGCCTCTCTGTCTTTTTGTTAAAAAGCATAATTCATTTAGCTTATGAGACTGCTGGACAGCAGCCTCCTGAAGGGATTGCAGCTCATTCTACTAGAGCTGTGGTTTTCACTTGGGCCTTTTTTTAAATGTGGCTTCTGTTGAACAGATTTACAAGACGGAGTCTTGGTCTGTGCTTCATACTTTTTCAAATTTAACAAATTTGATACCTTGCTTCTTCGGAGGCTATTTTTGGGAGAAAGGGTTTTTATACAGGCAGTGGTAACTTCCGTTTAAGTACCTGCCTTGTCCCTCCCATCATCCGTGTGTTTTAGCTTTGGTATTGGTATTCCATAAGTAATAGATGATCCGTAGACTGGATACACTTAACAAGAGAAAACATAATTTATGCTTACCTGATGAATTTATTTCTCTTGTAGTGTATCCAGTCCACGGCCCGCCCTGTCACTTTAAGGCAGGTAATTTTTTCATTTGAACTACAGTCACCACTGCACCCTATGGTTTTTCCTTTCTCTGCATGTTTTCGGTCGAATGACTGAATATGGCAGGGGAGGAGCTATATAGCAGCTTTGCTGTGGGTGGACTCTTGCAACTTCCTGTTGGGAAGGAGAATATATTCCATAAGTAATGGATGATCCGTGGACTGGATACACTACAAGAGAAATAAATTTATCAGGTAAGCATAAATTATGTTTTTCACTGTTATTTCAAATTTTGTCAAAATTTGTTTCTCTTAAAGGCACAGTAACGTTTTTTATATTGTTTGTTAACTTGCTTTAAAGTGTTTTCCAAGCTTGCTAGTCTGTACAAACATGTCTGAAACAGAGGATACTTGTTCATTATGTTTAAAAGCCATGGTGGAGCCCCATAGGAGAATGTGTACTAAATGTATTGATTTCACCTTAAACAGTAAAGATCAGTCTTTAACTATAAAAGAATTGTCACCAGAGGGGTCTGTCGAGGGGGAAGTTATGCCGACTAACTCTCCCCACGAGTCGGACCCTTCGCCTCCCGCTCAAGGGACGCACACTAATATGGCGCCAAGTACATCAGGGACGCCCATAGCGATTACTTTGCAGGACATGGCTGCAATCATGAATAATACCCTGTCAGAGGTATTATCCAGATTGCCTGAATTGAGAGGCAAGCGCGATAGCTCTGGGGTTAGACGAGATACAGAGCACGTAGATGCTGTAAGAGTCATGTCTGATACTGCGTCACAATATGCAGAACCTGAGGATGGAGAGCTTCAATCTGTGGGTGACGTCTCTGAATCGGGGAGACCTGATTCAGAGATTTCTAATTTTAAATTTAAGCTTGAGAACCTCCGTGTATTGCTTGGGGAGGTATTAGCTGCTCTGAATGACTGTGACACAATTGCAGTGCCGAGAAATTGTGTAGGTTGGATAAATACTATGCAGTGCCGGTGAGTACTGATGTTTTTCCAATACCTAAAAGGCTGACAGAAATTATTAGTAAGGAGTGGGATAGGCCCGGTGTGCCCTTTTCCCCACCTCCTATATTAAGAAAAATGTTTCCAATAAATGCCACTACACGGGACTTATGGCAGACAGTCCCTAAGGTGGAGGGAGCAGTTTCTACTTTAGCAAAGCGTACCACTATCCCGGTTGAGAACAGTTGTGCTTTTTCAGATCCAATGGATAAAAGTTAGAGGGTTACCTTAAGAAAATGTTTATTCAACAAGGTTTTATTTTACAGCCCCTTGCATGCATTGCGCCTGTCACTGCTGCGGCGGCATTCTGGTTTGAGGCCCTGGAAGAGGCTATCCATACAGCTCCATTGACTGAAATTGTTGACAAGCTTAGAACTCTTAAGCTAGCTAACTCATTTGTTTCTGATGCCATTGTTCATTTGACTAAACTAACGGCTAAGAATTCCGGATTCGCCATCCAGGCGCGTAGGGCGCTATGGCTCAAATCCTGGTCAGCTGATGTGACTTCAAAGTCTAAATTACTCAACATTCCTTTCAAGGGGCAGACCTTATTCGGGCCTGGTTTGAAAGAAATTATTGCTGACATTACTGGAGGTAAGGGTCATACCCTTCCTCAGGACAGGGCCAAATCAAAAGCCAAACAGTCTAATTTTCGTGCCTTTCGAAATTCCAAGGCAGGTGCAGCATCAACTTCCTCCGCTTCAAGACAAGAGGGAACTTTTGCTCAATCTAAGCAGGCCTGGAAACCTAACCAGTCCTGGAACAAAGGCAAGCAGGCCAGAAAGCCTGCTGCTGCCTCTAAGACAGCATGAAGGAACAGCCCCCTATCCGGCGACGGATCTAGTAGGGGGCAGACTTTTTCTCTTCGCCCAGGCGTGGGCAAGAGATGTTCAGGATCCCTGGGCGTTGGAGATCATATCTCAGGGATATCTTCTGGACTTCAAAGCTTCCCCTCCACAAGGGAGATTCCATCTTTTAAGGTTATCTGCAAATCAGATAAAGAAAGAGGCATTCCTACGCTGTGTGCAAGACCTCCTAGTAATGGGAGTGATCCATCCAGTTCCGCGGACGGAACAATGACAGGGTTTTTATTTGAATCTGTTTGTGGTTCCCAAAAAAGAGGGAACCTTCAGACCAATTTTGGATCTAAAGATCTTAAACAAATTCCTCAGAGTTCCATCTTTCAAAATGGAAACTATTCGGACCATCCTTCCCATGATCCAAGAGGGGGTCAGTACATGACCACAGTGGACTTAAAGGATGCCTACCTTCACATACCGATTCACAAAGATCATCGGTTCCTAAGGTTTGCCTTTCTAGACAGGCATTACCAATTTGTAGCTCTTCCCTTCGGGTTGGCTACAGCCCCGAGAATCTTTGGGAAGGTTCTGGGCTCACTTCTGGCGGTTCTAAGACCGCGAGGCATAGCGGTGGCTCCGTATCTAGACGACATCCTGATACAGGCGTCAAGCTTTCAAATTGCCAAGTCTCATACAGAGATAGTTCTGGCATTTCTGAGATTGCACGGGTGGAAAGTGAACGAGGAAAAGAGTTCTCTATCCCCACTCACAAGAGTCTCCTTCTTAGGGACCCTTATAGATTCTGTAGAGATGAAAATTTACCTGACGGAGTCCAGGTTATCAAAGCTTCTAAATGCTTGCCGTATTCTTCATTCCATTCCGCGCCCTTCGGTGGGTCAGTGTATGGAGGTGATAGGCTTAATGGTAGCGGCAATGGACATAGTGCCATTTGCGCGCCTACATCTGAGACCGCTGCAATTATGCATGCTAAATCAGTGGAATGGGGATTACACAGATTTGTCCCCTCTGCTAAATCTGGATCAAGAGACCAGAGATTCTCTTCTCTGGTGGTTGTCTCGGGTCCACCTGTCCGAGGGTATGACCTTTCGCAGGCCAGATTGGACAATTGTAACAACAGATGCCAGCCTTCTAGGTTGGGGTGCAGTCTGGAACTCCCTGAAGGCACAGGGATCGTGGACTCAGGAGGAGAAACTCCTTCCGATAAATATTCTGGAGTTAAGAGCAATATTCAATGCTCTTCTGGCTTTGCCTCAGTTAGCAACACTGAGGTTCATCAGATTTCAGTCGGACAATATCACGACTGTGGCTTACATCAACCATCAAGGGGGAACCAGGAGTTCCCTAGCGATGTTAGAAGTCTCAAAAATAATTTGCTGGGCAGAGTACCACTCTTGCCACCTGTCAGTAATCCATATCCCAGGCGTGGAGTACTGGGAGGCGGATTTTCTAAGTCAGACTTTTCACCCGGGGGAGTGGGAACTCCATCCGGAGGTGTTTGCTCAATTGATTCATCGTTGGGGCAAACCAGAGTTGGATCTCATTGGGTCTCGCCAGAACGCCAAGCTTCCTTGTTATGGATCCAGGTCCAGGGACGCAGAAGCGACGCTGATAGATGCTCTAGCAGCGCCTTGGTTCTTCAACCTGGCTTATGTGTTTCCACCGTTTCCTCTGCTCCCTCGACTGATTGCCAAAAACAGGAGAGAGCATCAGTGATTTTGATAGCGCCTGCGTGGCCACGCAGGACCTGGTATGCAGACCTAGTGGACATGTCATCCTTTCCACCATGGACTCTGCCTCTAAGACAGGACCTTCTAATACAAGGTCCTTTCAATCATCCAAATCTAATTTCTCTGAGACTGACTGCATGGAGATTGAACGCTTGATTCTATCAAAGCGTGGCTTCTCCGAGTCAGTCATTGATACCTTAATACAGGCACGAAAGCCTGTTACCAGGAAAATCTATCACAAGATATGGCGTACATATCTTTACTGGTGTGAATCCAAGAATTACTCATGGAGTAAGGTTAGGATTCCTAGGATATTGTCCTTTCTCCAAGAGGGTTTGGACAAAGGATTATCAGCTAGTTCCTTAAAGGGACAGATTTCTGCTCTGTCTATTCTTTTGCACAAGCGTCTGGCAGAAGTTCCAGACGTCCAGGCATTTTGTCAGGCTTTGGTTAGAATTAAGCCTGTGTTTAAACCTGTTGCTCCCCCATGGAGCTTAAACTTGGTTCTTAAAGTTCTTCAAGGAGTTCCGTTTGAACCCCTTCATTCCATTGATATTAAACTTTTATCTTGGAAAGTTCTGTTTTTGATGGCTATTTCCTCGGCTCGGAGAGTCTCTGAGCTATCTGCCTTACAATGTGATTCTCCTTATCTGATTTTTCATGCAGATAAGGTAGTTCTGCGTACCAAACCTGGGTTTTTACCTAAGGTGGTTTCTAACAAGAATATCAATCAAGAGATTGTTGTTCCATCATTGTGTCCTAATCCTTCTTCAAAGAAGGAACGTCTTTTACATAATCTGGACGTAGTCCGTGCCTTGAAGTTTTACTTACAAGCTACTAAAGATTTTCGTCAAACATCTTCCCTGTTTGTCATTTATTCTGGACAGAGGAGAGTTCAAAAAGCTTCGGCAACCTCTCTTTCCTTTTGGCTTCGGAGTATTATACGCCTAGCCTATGAGACTGCTGGACAGCAACCCCCTGAAAGAATTACAGCTCATTCTACTAGAGCTGTGGCTTCCACCTGGGCCTTTAAAAATGAGGCCTCTGTTGAACAGATTTGCAAGGCCGCGACTTGGTCTTCGCTTCACACTTTTTCAAAATTTTACAAATTTGATACTTTTGCTTCTTCGGAGGCTGTTTTTGGGAGAAAGGTTCTTCAGGCAGTGGTTCCTTCCGCTTAATCCCTGCCTTGTCCCTCCCATCATCCGTGTACTTTAGCTTTGGTATTGGTATCCCATAAGTAATGGATGATCCGTGGACTGGATACACTTAACAAGAGAAAACATAATTTATGCTTACCTGATAAATTTATTTCTCTTGTAGTGTATCCAGTCCACGGCCCGCCCTGTCATTTTAAGGCAGGTCTAAAATTTAATTAAACTACAGTCACCACTGCACCCTATGGTTTCTCCTTTCTCTGTTTGTTTCGGTCGAATGACTGGATATGGCAGTTAGGGGAGGAGCTATATAGCAGCTCTGCTGTGGGTGATCCTCTTGCAACTTCCTGTTGGGAAGGAGAATATCCCATAAGTAATGGATGATCCGTGGACTGGATACACTACAAGAGAAATAAATTTATCAGGTAAGCATAAATTATGTTTTTTGGCTTAGGAGTATAATCCGTTTAGCCTATGAGACTGCTGGACAGCAGCCTCCTGAAAGGATTACAGCTCATTCTACTAGAGCTGTGGCTTCCACCTGGGGCTTTAAAAATGAGGCCTCTGTTGAACAGATTTGCAAGGCTGCGACTTGGTCTTCGCTTCATACTTTTTCCAAATTTTACAAATTTGATACTTTTGCTTCTTCGGAGGCTGTTTTTGGGAGAAAGGTGCTACAGGCAGTGGTTCCTTCCGTTTAAGTTCCTGTCTTGTCCCTCCCATCATCCGTGTACTTTAGCTTTGGTATTGGTATCCCACAAGTAATGGATGATCCGTGGACTGGATACACTTAACAAGAGAAAACATAATTTATGCTTACCTGATAAATTTATTTCTCTTGTAGTGTATCCAGTCCACGGCCCGCCCTGTCCTTTTCAGGCAGGTCTAAATTTTAATTAAACTACAGTCACCACTGCACCCTATGGTTTTTCCTTTCTCGGCTTGTTTCGGTCGAATGACTGGATATGGCAGTGAGGGGAGGAGCTATATAGCAGCTCTGCTGTGGGTGATCCTCTTGCAACTTCCTGTTGGGAAGGAGAATATCCCACAAGTAATGGATGATCCGTGGACTGGATACACAACAAAATAAATAAATTTATCAGGTAAGCATAAATTATGTTTTGTTTTGTTTTTTAATTAAAAAAAAAAAATTACATTTCTTTCATGTAAGTGGCAAGAGTCTATGAGCTAGTGACATATAGAATATACATTCCTACCAGGAGGCGGCATTGTTTCGCCAACCTCAAAATGCCTATAAATATACCTCCCACCCTCAGTTTTACAAACTTTGCCTACTGTGGAGGTGGTGAAGTAAGTTTGTGCTTGATTTGTATGATTTCTCCTATGATAGGCGCTTCTGAGCATTTTGAAGCCCAATTCCTCTGAGTACAGTATTTGTTAGAGGGGTGTGAAGGGAGTATTGCCTGTTGATTTAATGGTTTCCCCCATGGGAAATCCTTTCAATGGCTGTCTGTAATCGGTTGCAGGGATTCATCTCCTGCCTCTTTTCAGATCGACGTTATACTCCTATACCATTACCTCTGCTGATGTTTTTCAGTACTGGTTTGGCTGTCTGCTATATGTGGATGGGTGTCTTCCGGTAAGTATGTATGATTTTTTTTTTAGCTATTTTTGGCGCTTTGTTATATATATTGTAAAGTTTTAAATATATGTATTTACTTATATTTGCCATGAGTCAGGTCTATGTATATTTCCCTTTTGCAGTCTAGCAGTTTCAGTATGAGAATCATGTTTTAGGAAGTTTATTTAAACTTTTTTTCTCCAACATAGGTGTGTCCGGTCCACGGCGTCATCCTTACTTGTGGGATATTCTCTTCCCCAACAGGAAATGGCAAAGAGCCCAGCAAAGCTGGTCACATGATCCCTCCTAGGCTCCGCCTACCCCAGTCATTCTCTTTGCCGTTGTACAGGCAACATCTCCACGGAGATGGCTTAGAGTTTTTTAGTGTTTAACTGTAGTTTTTATTATTCAATCAAGAGTTTGTTATTTTGAAATAGTGCTGGTATGTACTATTTACTCAGAAACAGAAAAGAGATGAAGATTTCTGTTTGTATGAGGAAAATGATTTTAGCAACCGTCACTAAAATCCATGGCTGTTCCACACAGGACTGTTGAGAGCAATTAACTTCAGTTGGGGGAACAGTGAGCAGTCTCTTGCTGCTTGAGGTATGACACATTCTAACAAGACGATGTAATGCTGGAAGCTGTCATTTTCCCTCTGGGATCCGGTAAGCCATGTTTATTACGATTGTAAATAAGGGCTTCAAAAAGGGCTTATTAAGACTGTAGACTTTTTTTTGGGCTAAATCGATTGATTATTAACACATATTTAGCCTTGAGGAATCATTTTATCTGGGTATTTTGATATAATAATATCGGCAGGCACTGTTTTAGACACCTTATTCTTTAGGGGCTTTCCCAAAGCATAGGCAGAGCCTCATTTTCGCGCCGGTGTTGCGCACTTGTTTTTGAGAGGCATGGCATGCAGTCGCATGTGAGAGGAGCTCTGATACTTAGAAAAGACTTTCTGAAGGCGTCATTTGGTATCGTATTCCCCTTGGGGCTTGGTTGGGTCTCAGCAAAGCAGATACCAGGGACTGTAAAGGGGTTAAAGTTCAAAACGGCTCCGGTTCCGTTATTTTAAGGGTTAAAGCTTCCAAATTTGGTGTGCAATACTTTTAAGGCTTTAAGACACTGTGGTGAAAATTTGGTAAATTTTGAACAATTCCTTCATGTTTTTTCGCATTTGCAGTAATAAAGTGTGTTCAGTTTAAAATTTAAAGTGACAGTAACGGTTTTATTTTAAAACGTTTTTTGTACTTGTTATCAAGTTTATGCCTGTTTAACATGTCTGAACTACCAGATAGACTGTGTTCTGAATGTGGGGAAGCCAGAATTCCTATTCATTTAAATAAATGTGATTTATGTGACAATGACAATGATGCCCAAGATGATTCCTCAAGTGAGGGGAGTAAGCATGGTACTGCATCATTCCCTCCTTCGTCTACACGAGTCTTGCCCACTCAGGAGGCCCCTAGTACATCTAGCGCGCCAATACTCCTTACTATTCAACAATTAACGGCTGTAATGGATAATTCTGTCAAAAACATTTTAGCCAAAATGAACACTTATCAGCGTAAGCGCGACTGCTCTGTTTTAGATACTGAAGAGCATGACGACGCTGATATTAATATTTCTGAAGGGCCCCTAACTCAGTCTGATGGGGCCAGGGAGGTTTTGTCTGAGGGAGAAATTACTGATTCAGGGAACATTTCTCAACAAGCTGAACCTGATGTGATTGCATTTAAATTTAAGTTGGAACATCTCCGCATTCTGCTTAAGGAGGTATTATCCACTCTGGATGATTGTGACAAGTTGGTCATCCCAGAGAAACTATGTAAAATGGACAAGTTCCTAGAGGTGCCGGGGCTCCCAGAAGCTTTTCCTATACCCAAGCGGGTGGCGGACATTGTTAATAAAGAATGGGAAAGGCCCGGTATTCCTTTCGTCCCTCCCCCCATATTTAAAAAATTGTTTCCTATGGTCGACCCCAGAAAGGACTTATGGCAGACAGTCCCCAAGGTCGAGGGAGCGGTTTCCACTTTAAACAAACGCACCACTATACCCATAGAGGATAGTTGTGCTTTCAAAGAGCCTATGGATAAAAAATTAGAAGGTTTGCTTAAAAAGATGTTTGTTCAGCAGGGTTACCTTCTACAACCAATTTCATGCATTGTCCCTGTCGCTACAGCCGCATGTTTCTGGTTCGATGAGCTGATAAAGGCGGTCGACAGTGATTCTCCTCCTTATGAGGAGATTATGGACAGAATCAATGCTCTCAAATTGGCTAATTCTTTCACCCTAGACGCCACTTTGCAATTGGCTAGGTTAGCGGCTAAGAATTCTGGGTTTGCTATTGTGGCGCGCAGAGCGCTTTGGTTGAAATCTTGGTCGGCTGATGCGTCTTCCAAGAACAAGCTACTTAACATTCCTTTCAAGGGGAAAACGCTGTTTGGCCCTGACTTGAAAGAGATTATCTCGGATATCACTGGGGGTAAGGGCCACGCCCTTCCTCAGGATCGGCCTTTCAAGGCAAAAAATAAACCTAATTTTCGTCCCTTTCGTAGAAACGGACCAGCCCAAAGTGCTACGTCCTCTAAGCAAGAGGGTAATACTTCTCAAGCCAAGCCAGCTTGGAGACCAATGCAAGGCTGGAACAAGGGAAAGCAGGCCAAGAAACCTGCCACTGCTACCAAGACAGCATGAAATGTTGGCCCACGATCCGGGACCGGATCTGGTGGGGGGCAGACTCTCTCTCTTCGCTCAGGCTTGGGCAAGAGATGTTCTGGATCCTTGGGCGCTAGAAATAGTCTCCCAAGGTTATCTTCTGGAATTCAAGGGACTTCCCCCAAGGGGGAGGTTCCACAGGTCTCAGTTGTCTTCAGACCACATAAAAAGACAGGCATTCTTACATTGTGTAGAAGACCTGTTAAAAATGGGAGTGATTCATCCCGTTCCATTAAGAGAACAAGGGATGGGGTTCTACTCCAATCTGTTTATAGTTCCCAAAAAAGAGGGAACGTTCAGACCAATCTTAGATCTCAAGATCTTAAACAAGTTTCTCAAGGTTCCATCGTTCAAGATGGAAACCATTCGAACTATTCTTCCTTCCATCCAGGAAGGTCAATTCATGACCACGGTGGATTTAAAGGATGCGTATCTACATATTCCTATCCACAAGGAACATCATCGGTTCCTGAGGTTCGCATTCCTGGACAAACATTACCAGTTCGTGGCGCTTCCTTTCGGATTAGCCACTGCTCCAAGGATTTTCACAAAGGTACTAGGGTCCCTTCTAGCTGTGCTAAGACCAAGGGGCATTGCTGTAGTACCTTACTTGGACGACATTCTGATTCAAGCGTCGTCCCTTCCTCAAGCAAAGGCTCACACGGACATTGTCCTGGCCTTTCTCAGATCTCACGGATGGAAAGTGAACGTGGAAAAGAGTTCTCTATCTCCGTCAACAAGGGTTCCCTTCTTGGGAACAATAATAGACTCCTTAGAAATGAGGATTTTTCTGACAGAGGCCAGAAAAACAAAACTTCTAGACTCTTGTCGGATACTCCATTCCGTTCCTCTTCCTTCCATAGCTCAGTGCATGGAAGTGATCGGGTTGATGGTCGCGGCAATGGACATAGTTCCTTTTGCACGCATTCATCTAAGACCATTACAACTGTGCATGCTCAGTCAGTGGAATGGGGACTATACAGACTTGTCTCCGAAGATACAAGTAAATCAGAGGACCAGAGACTCACTCCGTTGGTGGCTGTCCCTGGACAACCTGTCACGAGGGATGACATTCCGCAGACCAGAGTGGGTCATTGTCACGACCGACGCCAGTCTGATGGGCTGGGGCGCGGTCTGGGGATCCCTGAAAGCTCAGGGTCTTTGGTCTCGGGAAGAATCTCTTCTACCGATAAATATTCTGGAACTGAGAGCGATATTCAATGCTCTCAAGGCTTGGCCTCAGCTAGCGAGGGCCAAGTTCATACGGTTTCAATCAGACAACATGACAACTGTTGCGTACATCAACCATCAGGGGGGAACAAGGAGTTCCCTGGCGATGGAAGAAGTGACCAAAATCATTCTATGGGCGGAGTCTCACTCCTGCCACCTGTCTGCTATCCACATCCCAGGAGTGGAAAATTGGGAAGCGGATTTTCTGAGTCGTCAGACATTGCATCCGGGGGAGTGGGAACTCCATCCGGAAATCTTTGCCCAAGTCACTCAGCGGTGGGGCATTCCAGACATGGATCTGATGGCCTCTCGTCAGAACTTCAAAGTTCCTTGCTACGGGTCCAGATCCAGGGATCCCAAGGCGGCTCTAGTGGATGCACTAGTAGCACCTTGGACCTTCAAACTAGCTTATGTGTTCCCGCCGTTTCCTCTCATCCCCAGGCTGGTAGCCAGGATCAATCAGGAGAGGGCGTCGGTGATCTTGATAGCTCCTGCGTGGCCACGCAGGACTTGGTACGCAGATCTGGTGAATATGTCATCGGCTCCTCCTTGGAAGCTACCTTTGAGACGAGACCTTCTTGTTCAGGGTCCGTTCGAACATCCGAATCTGGTTTCACTCCAGCTGACTGCTTGGAGATTGAACGCTTGATCTTATCGAAGCGAGGATTCTCAGATTCTGTTATCGATACTCTTGTTCAGGCCAGAAAGCCTGTAACTAGAAAGATTTACCACAAAATTTGGAAAAAATATATCTGTTGGTGTGAATCTAAAGGATTCCCTTGGGACAAGGTTAAGATTCCTAGGATTCTATCCTTCCTTCAAGAAGGATTGGAAAAAGGATTATCTGCAAGTTCCCTGAAGGGACAGATTTCTGCCTTGTCTGTGTTACTTCACAAAAAGCTGGCCGCTGTGCCAGATGTTCAAGCCTTTGTTCAGGCTCTGGTTAGAATTAAGCCTGTTTACAAACCTTTGACTCCTCCTTGGAGTCTCAATTTAGTTCTTTCAGTTCTTCAGGGGGTTCCGTTTGAACCCTTGCATTCCGTTGATATTAAGTTATTATCTTGGAAAGTTTTGTTTTTAGTTGCAATCTCTTCTGCTAGAAGAGTTTCAGAATTATCTGCTCTGCAGTGTTCTCCTCCTTATCTGGTGTTCCATGCAGATAAGGTGGTTTTACGTACTAAACCTGGTTTTCTTCCAAAAGTTGTTTCTAACAAAAACATTAACCAGGAGATTATCGTACCTTCTCTGTGTCCGAAACCAGTTTCAAAGAAGGAACGTTTGTTGCACAATTTGGATGTTGTTCGCGCTCTAAAATTCTATTTAGATGCTACAAAGGATTTTAGACAAACATCTTCCTTGTTTGTTGTTTATTCTGGTAAAAGGAGAGGTCAAAAAGCAACTTCTACCTCTCTCTCTTTTTGGATTAAAAGCATCATCAGATTGGCTTACGAGACTGCCGGACGGCAGCCTCCCGAAAGAATCACGGCTCATTCCACTAGGGCTGTGGCTTCCACATGGGCCTTCAAGAACGAGGCTTCTGTTGATCAGATATGTAGGGCAGCGACTTGGTCTTCACTGCACACTTTTACCAAATTTTACAAGTTTGATACTTTTGCTTCTTCTGAGGCTAT
The DNA here is from genome assembly GCF_027579735.1 of Bombina bombina. NCBI lineage: Eukaryota > Metazoa > Chordata > Amphibia > Anura > Bombinatoridae > Bombina > Bombina bombina. Next base: position 200,209,890 of record NC_069500.1, on the reverse strand, counting down.
TTTTGGGAGAAAGGTTTTGCAAGCCGTGGTGCCTTCCATTTAGGTGACCTGATTTGCTCCCTCCCTTCATCCATGTCCTAAAGCTTTGGTATTGGTTCCCACAAGTAAGGATGACGCCGTGGACCGGACACACCTATGTTGGAGAAAACAGAATTTATGTTTACCTGATAAATTACTTTCTCCAACGGTGTGTCCGGTCCACGGCCCGCCCTGGTTTTTTTAATCAGGTCTGATAATTTATTTTCTTTAACTACAGTCACCACGGTACCATATGGTTTCTCCTATGCAAATATTCCTCCTTAACGTCGGTCGAATGACTGGGGTAGGCGGAGCCTAGGAGGGATCATGTGACCAGCTTTGCTGGGCTCTTTGCCATTTCCTGTTGGGGAAGAGAATATCCCACAAGTAAGGATGACGCCGTGGACCGGACACACCGTTGGAGAAAGTAATTTATCAGGTAAACATAAATTCTGTTTCTTGCCTGGGGTTTGTCTTTTTTTACAATTTGACTTGTTTTTTTCTTAAATTTCGTGGGCAAATCTAGGCCCGCGCGGACGCAAAATGCTGTTATTGCGTCATTCTTGGAGCAAAATTTTTTTTGCTGCTCAGTTGTGCCTATAGTGGCGCATGTTTCGTCATTTCCTGCATCTTTCTTAAAACTAGTTGTTTTGGAGCGAAGTCGTGCTTTGTATGACGCAAGTTGCGTCATTTCCTGGTGGTGTTTTGTCGCCAAAAAAAATTTCACTTCCTTTTGTGTCGTGCGTCATACTTGGCGCTAAAAAAATTATTTTACCCTACTTGCTTGTATGCTTCTTGCTCTCTTTTAATATTATAGGGAGCTATGCTGTTTGGGGTTTTTTTTTTTGCCTATTTTTTTAGCATTAGCTTTTTTTCCCCATTCCTGAAACGGCTATATGAGGAAATTGTATATTTTGTTTAAATGTTAATTTTTTCCTTTTACATTTTGCAAGATGTCTCAGACTGATCCTGACTCTGATGTTACTGTGGAAACTAAGATGCCCTGAACACATTTCTTCAAGTTAAGTGTGTTTTTTATTATCAAGCTGATTTTATTCTCTTCAGCTCAATTGTATGGCATTTATTTATCTTTTTTTCATGCTGTTAACCCTTTAAGGACACAGCTTTCAGTTTGCTCAATTGTTTTATGACGGAAATATTCCGTCACATGTCCTTAAGAGGTTAAATGTTTCTATATGTACGAATACATTTACTGTTTATTAACAATAAAAACAGCAACGCGTTTCTCAGTGTTACACACTGTTTCATGATGAAACAGTGTGTAGCACTGAGAAACGTGTTGCTGTTGTTTTTATTATTAATAAATTTTTATCCTATTTTTAACTCTCCACCTGCTGCTCCATTTTCTGTCTTTTTGGCTTAGGCCAAATATTTCATTGTGCCACTTTGTTTGGAGCCCCTGGACTTAGTGTGACCTATGTGACACTAATCTGCTCCTACCACATCAATTTTGGGTATCCGAGGACCCCCATTGGTGACATCTTCCTATTTGAGGTCTACTGGACGACGTGTGGTTCCGGATTGCGAATATTGCACTTCTGTGCTTTCTACTGTGTGAGTAGGATTCTTGTGTTCCTTTTGTTGCCTTTACCTATATTATATGACCTGCACTATGTGGCGCCCTCTACCCATTCCTTCCTAGATTCATCATCCATGTTGTGGCACAACACTCTAGAGGAGCGGCCTAATCTCCCTTGGAACACTGTTGTTTATCCGTCTACTTTTGGAACCACCAATTGCGCATTACAGGACTTTATACTAGACCGTAATTACTGGACTATACAGTTTGTATATCTATATATGAGCACCATTATACTTATATTTTACTATTGTTGCTTTATGCCATATTGAATAATTCTATTCTAACAGTACCTATTGCAGTAATTATCTCTATTTTGGTTACATTTATCCTAGGTGCCTCTTGTAAGTACTATAGTGACGCTGGTGTCACTATAGGTACTAGCTGCTGTAATTGTTTTGTGTCTTCAAATAAACTTTTAAGGTCTTTCCAAAATTCTTATAAGATTCAATCAGGTTTTCGCCCGAATTACTCCACTACAACTGCTCTCCTTAAAGTTTGCAACGACATCCAAACTGGCATGGAAAAAGGAGACCTAACTAGAGCAATTTTCCTTGATTTTGCAAAGGCCTTTGGCACAGTGGTCCACAACATACTACTGCTCAAACTAAAAAAACTCTGGTATTGGTGATCGTCAGCTAACCTGGTTTCGATCATATGTATCGAATCAATCACAATATGTCTCCATTTCTGACAGCGACTTCCTCCCTCACCCAGTCACGTGTGCTGTTCCCCAAGGTTCTATTCTTGGCCCCCTACTATTCACATTATTTATAAAGGATCTGCTTAATATCTGCAAATCCATGCAAGCAAATCCGATCTGCCGCAGCTTGAGACAGTGCTCCAAGACCAGTTCACAGAGGTAGAAAAATGGATCTCAAAAAACAAACTCTTCCTAAACACTGATAAAACTGTCACAATGATCTTTGGAACGGTACCTAAATTACACAAACTACATAATTCCCATCTAAGCATCAAAACAAAATCAAATAGCACACTGACCGCAGTCAACTCTTTCAAATACGTGGGTATGTTGTTAGAGCCCAATCTATCTTTTGGCCTCCACATAGAAAAACTTGCTTCTAAACTCTATCCAAAACTAGGTGCCCTGTATAGAAACACATCCTGCCTCAGCCCTACAGTAAAGGAAAATATTGTACAGCAAATACTGATGCCAATCATGGATTATGGGGATGTAGTGTATGCACCTGCATCGCAAACTCACCTTAATACACTTAATACATTGTATAACTTGTTCTGCCGCTATGTGCTACAATGTAACTACAGGACCCACCATTGTGACATGCTAAAAGAACTAAACATGCTGTCGCTGGAATCAAGACGCACCCTCCATCTTTCCAGCCTTGTGTTTAAGAGCTGTTCTGGGAAGCTCCCATCCTACCTGAGCAGAATGCTCTCCCCGGCTTTTCCCACCTCCTATAACCTCTGATCCAGTACCAGCACATTATTTAGTTTGCCTCAGTACAAAAAGAAAGCAGCTCAATCCTCCTTTTCCTACAGAGCACCACAATTATGCAACAACCTCCCACACACTTTCAAACCTTTCTCAAGCCTAAAATCCTTTAAGAGATCCCTCTCTACATATCTCAAAACAAAATGCACCTGTCATGGTTGATTATATATTTCCTACCTGTTCTATGTTAAATTTTACATATATTATGTATTAATATTGTTTTTGTATTCTATTGTTCTCTATTGTATCAATGCAATGTTTTGTGGACCCAGGACATACTTGAAAATGAGAGAAATCTCAATGTATCCTTCCTGGTAAAATATTTTATAAATAATAAATTAAATACAATTTTATCAATTTTGTTTTGACCGACCGTATACTTAAAGTAAAGGTAAACTTCGGTGAATGAAAGCCCGTTTTTTAAAAATGCTATTAAAAATAGTGGCACTCATTCATCAAAGTTTACAAATCAGCCATTTCTTTCATGTAATTGGCAAGAGTCCATGAGCTAGTGACATATGGGATATACAATCCTACCAGGAGGGGCCAAGTTTCCCAAACCTCAAAATGGCTATAAATACACCCCTCACCACACCCACAATTCAGTTTTACAAACTTTGCCTCCTATGGAGGTGGTGAAGTAAGTTTGTGCTAAAGATTTCTACGTTGATATGTGCTTCTCAGCATTGTTGAAGCCCGATTCCTCTGAGTACAGCGAATGTCAGAGGGACGTGAAGGGAGTATCACTTATTTGAATACGATGATTTCCCTAACGGAGGTCTATTTAATAGGTTCTCTGTTATCGGTCGTAGAGATTCATCTCCTACCTCCCTTTTCAGATCGACGATATACTCTCAATTTACCATTACCTCTACTAATAACTGTTTTAGTACTGGTTTGGCTATCTGCTATATGTGGATGGGTGTCTTTTGGTAAGTATGTTTTTTATATCTTAAGACACTCTCGGCTATGGTTTGGCACTTTATGCAATTATATAAAGTTCTAAATATATGTATTGTACTTATATTTGCCATGAGTCAGGTTCATGTATTTCCTTCTGCAGACTGTCAGTTTCATATTTGGGAATGCAAACACTTTAAGAAATTTATTTCTTACCTGGGGTTTAGTCTTTTTTCAATTTGACTACTTTTTGCAATTGCGGGTGTTAGGCCCGCGGGTGCGTCAAATGCTAGACTTTATTGCGTCATTTTTGGCGCAAACTTTTTTGGCGCGAAAAAAAAAACCTTTCACACGGCGGCGTCATTAGTGACGCAAGTGTGTCATTTCCGGTAATTTTTGGCGCCAAAAAAGTTTACGTTACGTTGTGCGTCATACTTGGCGCCAATTTTTTTTCATTATTTCAATACCCCATTGATGTTTGCCTCCTGCTTTCTTCTCTATCAAGAGGCCTATGCTTTTGCATTTTTTCCCATTCCTGAAACTGTCATTTAAGGAAATAGATAATTTTGCTTTATATATTGTTTTTTCTCTTACATTGAGCAAGATGTCTCAATCTGATCCTGTCTCTGAAGTTTCTGCTGGAACATTGCTGCCTGACATCGGTTCTACCAAAGCTAAGTGCATTTGTTGTAAAATTGTAGAAATTATTCCACCAAATGTCATTTGTAATAGTTGTCATGATAAACTTTTACATTCAGATAGTGTTTCTATCAGTAATAGTACATTGCCAGTTGCAGTTCCTTCAACTTCTAATGTGCATGATATACCTGTAAATTTTATAGAATTTGTTTCTGATTCTATTATGAAGGCTTTGTCTGCATTTCCACCTTCTAATAAACGTAAAAGGTCTTTTAAAACTTCTCATTTAGCTGATGAAATTTCAAATGACCAACAACATAATTTCATCCTCTTCTGATGAGGATCTATCTGAAACAGAAGATCCTTCCTCAGATATTGACACTGACAAATCTACTTATTTATTTAAAATAGAGTATATGCGTTCTTTATTAAAAGAAGTGTTAATTACTTTGGATATTGAGGTAACCAGTCCTATTGACGTTCAGTCTAATAAACGTTTAAATGCTGTTTTAAAACCACCTGTGGTTTCCCCAGGTGTTTTTCCCATTCCTGAGGCTATTTCTGATATGATTTCTAGGGAATGGAATAAGCCAGGTACTTCCTTTATTCCTTCTTCAAGGTTTAACAAATTGTATCCTTTACCAGCAAAATCTATAGAGTTTTGGGAAAAGATCCCCAAAGTTGATGGGGCTATTTCTACTCTTTCTAAACGTACCACTATTCCTATTGAAGATAGCACTTCCTTTAAGGATCCTTTAGATAGGAAGCTTGAATCTTATCTAAGGAAGGCCTATTTATATTCAGGTCATCTTCTCAGACCTGCTATTTCTTTGGGTGATGTTGCGGCTGCATCAACTTTCTGGTTGGAAAATTTAGCGCAACATGAATTGGATTCTGACATATCTAGCGTTGTTCGCTTACTGCAACATGCTAATCATTTTGTGATGCCATTTTTGATATTATCAAAATTGATGTTAGATCCATGTCTTTAGCTGTATTAGCTAGAAGAGCTTTGTGGCTTAAATCTTGAAATGCTGATATGACATCTAAATCTAGATCACTATCTCTTTCTTTCCAAGGTAATAATGTATTTGGTTCTCAGTTGGATTCTATTATTTCAACTATCACTGGAGGAAAAGGAGTTTTTTGCCTCAGGATAAAAAACCTAAGGGTAAATCTAAGGCTTCTAACCGTTTTCGTTCCTTTCGTCAGAATAAGGAACAAAAACTTAATCCTCCTCCCAAGGAATATGCTTCCAGTTGGAAGCCTTCCTCAAATTGGAATAAATCCAAGCCATTTAGGAAACCAAAGTCTGCCCCTAAGTCCGCATGAAGGTGCGGCCCTCATTCCAGCTCAGCTGGTAGGGGGCAGATTAAGGTTTTTCAAGGATTTTTGGATAAAATCTGTCCAAAATCATTGGATTCAGAGCATTGTCTCTCAAGGGTATTGAATAGGATTCTAAGTAAGACCTCCTGTGAGAAGATTTTTTTCTCTCACACATTCCTGTAAATCCAGTAAAAGCTCAGGCTTTTCTGAAGTGTGTTTCAGACCTGGAGTCTTCAGGGGTAATCATGCCAGTTCCTCCTCAGGAACAAGGTTTGGGGTTTTATTCAAACCTATTCATTGTACCAAAGAAAGAAAATTTGTTCAGACCAGTTCTGGATCTGAAAATTTTGAATCGTTATGTAAGAGTACCAACTTTCAAGATGGTGACTATAAGGACTATTCTGCCTTTTGTTCAGCAAGGACATTATATCTCCACAATAGACTTGCAGGATGCATACCTTCATATTCAGATTCATCCAGAACACTATCAGTTTCTGAGATTCTCTTTTCTAGACAAGCATTACCAATTTGTTGCTCTTCCATTTGGCCTAGCAACAGCTCCAAGAATCTTTTCAAAGGTTCTGGGTGCCCTACTATCTGTCATCAGAGAACAGGGTATTGCGGTGTTTCCTTATTTGGACGATATCTTGGTACTAGCTCAGTCTTTACATACTGCAGAATCTCACACGAATCAACTAGTGTTGTTTCTTCGGAAACATGGTTGGAGGATCAATTTACCAAAAAGTTTCTTGATTCCTCAGACAAGGGTCACCTTTTTAGGCTTCCAGATAGATTCAGTGTCCATGACTCTGTCTCTAACAGACAAGAGACATTTAAAATTGGTCGCAGCATGTCGGCTCCTTCAGTCTCAGTCATTCCATTCAGTGGCTATGTGCATGGAAGTTTTAGGTCTCATGACTGCAGCATCGGATGCAATCCCCTTTGCTCGTTTTCACATGAGACCTCTACAGCTTTGTATGCTGAATCAATGATGCAGGGATTATACAAAGATATCACAATTAATATCCTTGAATCCCAATGTACGACACTCTCTGACATGGTGGATAGATCACCATCGTTTGGTTCAAGGGGCTTCTTTTGTTCGCCCAACCTGGACTGTGATCACAACAGATGCAAGTCTTTCAGGTTGGGGAGCTGTTTGGGGGTCTCTGACAGCACAAGGGGTTTGGAAATCTCAAGAGGCGAGATTACCAATAAATATTTTAGAACTCCGTGCAATTCTCAGGGCTCTTCAGTTCTGGCCTCTACTAAAGAGAGAACCGTTCATTTGTTTTCAGACAGACAATATCACAACTGTGGCTTATGTCAATCATCAGGGTGGGACTCACAGTCCCCAAGCTATGAAAGAAGTATCTCGGATACTTGCTTGGGCGGAATCCAGCTCCTGTCTAATCTCTGCGGTGCATATCCCAGGTGTAGACAATTGGGAGGCGGATTATCTCAGCCGCCAGACTTTACATCCAGGGGAGTGGTCTCTCCATCCAGATGTGTTTTCTCAGATTGTTCAGATGTGGGGGCTTCCAGAGATAAATCTCATGGCCTCTCATCTAAACAAGAAACTTCCCAGATACCTGTCCAGGTCCAGGAATGTTCAGGCGGAAGCAGTGGATGCGCTGACACTTCCTTGGGGTTATCAACCTGCTTACATCTTCCCGCCTCTAGTTCTCCTTCCAAGAGTGATCTCCAAAATCATCATGGAACAGTCTTTTGTGTTGCTGGTGGCTCCAGCATGGCCACACAGGTTTTGGTATGCGGATCTGGTTCGTATGTCCAGTTGCCCGCCTTGGCCGCTTCCGTTACGGCCGGACCTACTATCTCAAGGTCCGTTTTTCCATCAGGATCTCAAATCATTAAATTTGAAGGTATTGAAATTGAACGCTTAGTTCTAAGTCATAGAGGTTTCTCTGATTCAGTGATTAATACTATGTTACAAGCTCGTAAATCTGTCTCTAGAAAGATTTATTATAGAGTTTGGAAGACTTACATTTCATGGTGTTCTTCTCATAAATTCTCCTAGCATTCTTTTAGAGTTCCTAGAATTTTGCAGTTTCTTCAGGATGGTTTGGATAAGGGTTTGTCTGCAAGTTCCTTGAAAGGACAAATCTCCGCTCTTTCTGTTTTATTTCACAGAAAGATTGCTATACTTCCTGATATACACTATTTTGTACAGGCTTTAGTTCGTATTAAGCCTGTCATTAAGTCAATTTCTCCTCCTTGGAGTCTTAATTTGGTTCTGAGGGCTTTACAGGCTCCTCCTTTTGAACCTATGCATTCTTTGGACATTAAACTACTTTCTTGGAAAGTGTTGTTCCTTTTGGCTATCTCTTCTGCTAGAAGAGTTTCTGAGCTATCTGCTCTTTCTTGTGTGTCTCCTTTTCTGATTTTTCATCAGGATAAGGCGGTTTTGCGGACTTCTTTTCAATTTTTACCTAAGGTTGTGAATTCTAACAACATTAGTCGAGAATTTTTTGTCCCTTCTTTATGTCCTAATCCTAAGAATTCTTTGGAGAGATCCTTATATTCTTTGGATGTGGTAAGAGCTTTGAAATATTATGTGGAAGCTACTAAAAATTTCAGGAAGACTTCCAGTCTATTTGTTTTATTTTCTGGTCCTAGGAAAGGTCAGAAAGCTTCAGTTGATCAGATTTGCAAAGCAGCCACTTGGTCCTCTTTGCATACATTTACTAAATTCTACCATTTTGATGTATTTGCTTCTTCGGAAGCAGTTTTTCGTAGAAAAGTTCTTCAGGCAGCCGTTTCAGTTTGATTCTTCTGCTTTTTGATTTAAGTTTTTTTCTTTCAAAAGTGAAAATAAACTTATTTTTGGGTTGTGGATTATTTTTTCAGCGGAATATGGCTGTTTTTGTTTTATTCCCTCCCTCTCTAGTGACTCTTGAGTGGAAGACTCCACATCTTGTTATTGATATCCCATATGTCACTAGCTCATGGACTCTTGCCAATTACATGAAAGAAAACATAATTTATGTAAGAACTTACCTGATAAATTAATTTCTTTCATATTGGCAAGAGTCCATGAGGCCTACCCTTTTTATGGTGGTTATGATTTTTTGTATAAAGCACAATTATTTCCAAATTTCCTTTGTTGATGCTTTCTACTCCTTTCTTTATCACCCCACTGCTTGGCTATTGGTTAAACTGAATTGTGGGTGTGGTGAGGGGTGTATTTATAGGCATTTTGAGGTTTGGGAAACTTTGCCCCTCCTGGTAGGATTGTATATCCCGTTTGTCACTAGCTCATGGACTCTTGCCAATATGAAGGAAATTAATTTATCAGGTAAGTTCTTACATAAATTATGTTTTTGATTAAAAACTTACCTTTTTTTTCTTTTCACAGCTACAGCAGCTTACCCCTCCTGGAAATCCTCTCTTCATATGTCAGCAATGACTAATCCTGCTTCCTCTAATCACAGCTTTCCCCCCAGGTTGGTTATTGCCTGAGGCCATGCTATGAATGGAGGAAGCCGGATTAGTCATTGCTGAGGTGTGAAGAGAGGATTTCCAGGATGTGTAAGATGCTGTAGCTGTGAAAAGAAAAAATGGTAAGTTTTTTTACTCAAAACGGCTGCTTTGTAACCTTTGATGAATGAAAGTAATTTTAAAAAACGGGCTTTACCTTCACTTTAAGTTTATTCTTCTGATGGTTTATTTGGCTCAAAGGATCCTACATCAGAGATTGTATTTGACAAATCTCTTTTATTTATAATTTAATATTTTTTGTTCTTTATTAAGGAAGTTTTGATAATTTTAGGTATTAGGAGTCTAGTCCTCCTATTAAATGTTATATTAAAGATTTCTTTAAATTGCTCCCGAGGTTTTTTTCCTATTCTAGATGCCATCTACGATATGTTTGCTAGAATGGTTTAAACCTGGTTCCTTTTTGGGAATGTACTACTATTTCTATAGTAGGTTAGTACTTATTTTCAGGATCTTTTTAAATTTTAATCTTACCTTAAAGAGCATATTTACATACGGTTTATATTCTTAGTTCCCAGGGAGTTGGGAAAACAGCACACCTTTGTTTGTCTTTTTCTTCTTCAATGGGCGACGGAATAAAGGACTTGCCAAATTCCAAATAATCCAAGAACAAAGTATATTCCAGCCACCAAAATTCTTTAAAAGAACCTTTATTTTCACATAGGGTCCTCAGCAAACATATGTTTCAAGCCTGAACAGACTCTTAGTCATGTATAATTGGACATACACAGGTAAATGCCTTTATATACCCTCACCTGTTACTCATCATCCTGTGATAAATTGCACAACAGTGCCATTTTATGGATACAAAAATCCAGTGCATCACAAAATTATCACAGGAAGTGAATAAATGTGTATACAGAATATTTTATTTTTTATTTTTAAAAACATATATAAAACCCATGTACATATATATTAAAAAGAGGTATTATGCACAACTCTTACACAAAACATTTTGATCAACTCTATTTCTCCAACATTGGTGTGTCCGGTCCACGGCGTCATCCATTACTTGTGGGAAATATTCTCCCCCACAGGGAAAGGCAAGGAGAGCACACAGCAAGAGCTGTCCATATAGCTCCGCCCTCCAGTCATTCTCCTTGCCGCTCTGAACAAGTAGCATCTACCACGGGGATGGCGAGGAGTTTGTGGTGTTAGTTGTAGTTTTTTATTCTTCTATCAAGAGTTTATTTTAAAATAGTGCTGGCTTGTACTATTTACTCTATAACAGAAAAGTGATGAAGATTTCTGTTTAAGAGGGCTATGATTTTAGCAGACAGTAACTAAAATCCATTACTGTTATCACGCAGGACTGTTGAAACAAGAGAACTTCAGTTGGGGGTAACAGTTTGCAGACTCATCTGCTTCAGGTATGACTGGTCTCCTTCTAACAACACAGGCTAATGCTAGATGACAGTCATATTTCCCCTCAGGGGAAAAGGTAAGCCATTTTTCTTTCACCTCAGCAAAAAAGATAACAGGCTTCCCCTTTTTGTTTTTTATGCTGGTAGACACTGTTAGGAGCAAAATCGATTGGTTTTTATTACAATATAATACCATTTGAAATATTTTATAAGCTCACATACACTGGGAACGTTTTTTATAGATCTGGCTTGTTTTAGACACCTAAATCTAGTCAGGAAGGCCCCTTCACTCTAGTGTGCTGAGGGAGGAAGCCTCATTTTGGTGCTTCAGCTGCACAGTTGATTTACAAGGCAGTGCATGCAGATAGGGTCCTGTGGCTCAGAAAGTGACTCCAAAAGGCTTTTTTCTGTGAATGGTGACCCCTAAGGAAGGTAAAAAGCTGCAACAAGTCTGTAGCAGGGATTGTAGTGTATAAAAACGGTTAAATCCAACAATTAGCTCCGGTTTGCTTGTTTTAAGAGCTAGAGTCTCCATATTTGCTGTGCAATACTTTCTAAGCATTAAGACTCTGGGGTCCAAATTTCAGAAAAATCGGATATTGCCTTCATAGTTTTTTGAACATTCAGAAATAAATGTGTAATTTTATTATTTAAAGAGACAGTAACGTTTTTGTTTAAAATCGTTTTTATTGCATTGTTTGCCTGCCTAAATCTGTTTAACATGTCTGTTCCATCAGATAACCTATGTTCTGTGTGTATAGAGACAAATGTGGTTCCCCCTTCGAGTGTTTGTGATAATTGCGCCATAGCGTCCAAACAAAATCAGGACAGCTGTTATTTTTCATAATGTTGCCCAAGATGATTTATCTAATGAAGGTAGTGGGGATAGCTCTACATCCTCTCCTTCTGTGTCTACACCAGCTTTGCCCGCGCAGGCGACACCTAGCGCGCCAGTGCTTATTTCTATGCAACAATTATCAGTAGTAGTGGATAATTCTATAGCAAATCTTTTATCCAAACTGCCAGCTTTTCAGAGAAAGCGTGATTGTTCAGTTTTAAATACAGATAAAAAGGATGAACAATCAGACGCTGACGATGCCTTACCTATTTTACCCTCGCATCAATCGGAATTGGCTGTAAGGGAAGGGCTGTCTGAGGGTGAAATTTCAGATTCAGGAAAAATTTCTCAACAGGCAGAACCTGATCTAGTGGCATTTAAGTTTAAACTAGAACATCTCCGCGCTTTGCTTAAGGAGGTATTAGCTACTCTGAATGACTGTGATTCCATGGTAGTACCAGAGAAGTTGTGCAAATTGGACAAATTTTTAGAGGTCCCAGTGCACGACGACGCTTTTCCAATACCTAAGAGGGTAGCGAACATAGTGGAAAAGGAGTGGGAGAAGCCAGGTGTACCCTTTGCCCCACCTCCTATATTTAAGAAAATGTTTCCCATAGTAGACCCTAGAAGGGACGCATGGCAAACGGTCCCGAAGGTTGAGGGAGCTGTTTCAACACTAGCGAAGCGCACAACTATTCCTATAGAGGACAGCTGCGCTTTCAAAGATCCTATGGATAAAAAATTGGAAGGATTGCTTAAAAAGATTTTTGTTCAGCAAGGGTTCATCCTTCAACCAGCTACGTGTGTTATTACTGTCACTTCAGCGGCGTCCTTTTGGTTCGAAGAACTAGAAAGGTCGCTCCAGAAAGAGACTTCCTATGAAGAAGTCATGGACAGAATTCACGCATTAAAGTTAGCTAATTCCTTTATATTGGATGCCGCCTTTCAAATAACGAAATTGGCGGCGAAAAACTCAGGTTTTGCTATAGTAGCGCGGAGGGCGCTTTGGCTAAAATCCTGATTGGCAGATGTCGTCCAAGACTAAGTTACTGGATATTCCTTTCAAGGGTAAGACCCTTTTTGGGCCGGAATTGAAGGAAATTATTTCAGACATCACTGGGGGTAAGGGCCATGCCCTCCCACAGGATAGGCCTTTTAAGGCTAAGAACAAGTCTAATTTTCGTTCCTTTTGCAATTTCAGGAACGGACCGGCTAATAACTCCACTGCCGCTAGACAAGAAGGTAACGCGGCCCAGCCCAAACCCGCTTGGAAGCCCATGCAAGGCTGGAACAAGGGTAAACAAACCAAGAAACCTGCTGCTGCTACCAAGACAGCATGAAGGGGTAGCCCCCGATCCGGGACCGGATCTGGTAGGGGGCAGACTATCTCTCTTCGCTCAGGCTTGGGCAAGAGATGTTCTGGATCCCTGGGCACTAGAGATAGTTTCCAAGGGATACCTGTTGGAATTCAAGGGACTTCCTCCAAAGGGAAGGTTCCACCTGTCTCGCTTATCTTCAGACCAAATAAAGAAACAGGCATTCTTACATTGTGTAAGAGACCTATCAAAGATGGGAGTGATAAACCCAGTCCCCTCCGGGGAACAAGGTCTAGGTTTTTACTCAAACCTGTTTGTGGTTCCCAAAAAAAGAGGGAACTTTCGGGCCAATTCTGGATTTAAAGATATTAAAACAATCTTACCGACAATCCAGCAGGGTCAATTTTTGACTACCGTGGATCTAAAGGATGCGTATCTGCATATCCCAATCCACAAATCTCATCATCAGTTCCTGAGGTTCGCCTTTCTGGACAAACATTACCAGTTTGTGGCTCTTCCATTCGGTTTAGTCACCGCTCCCAGAATTTTCACAAAGGTGCTAGGGTCCCTTCTAGCGGTCCTAAGGCCGAGGGGCATCGCTGTAGCACCTTATCTAGACGACATCCTAATCCAAGCGTCGTCCCTTTCCAAAGCGAGGGCTCATACAGACATTGTGTTGGCCTTTCTCAGATCTCACGGGTGGAAGGTGAACATAGAAAAAAGTTCACTGTCACCGTCCACAAGGGTTCCTTTTCTGGGAACAATAATAGATTCTGTGGAAATGAAGATCTTTCTCACAGAAGTCAGAAAGGCAAAGCTTCTAAAAGCTTGTCGAGTTCTTCATTCTATTCCTCAACCCTCCATAGCTCAATGCATGGAAGTAATAGGACTAATGGTCGCAGCAATGGATGTGGTTCCTTTTGCTCGAATTCATCTAAGACCATTACAGCTATGCATGCTCAATCAGTGGTATGGGGACTATACAGACTTGTCTCCCCAAATTCAAGTAGATCAGGTAACCAGGGACTCACTTCTCTGGTGGTTGACCCAGGATCACCTGTCTCAGGGAATGAGTTTCCGCAGACCGGAGTGGGTCATCGTCACGACCGACGCCAGCCTCTTGGGGTGGGGCGCGGTCTGGGACTCCCTGAAAGCTCAGGGCCTATGGTCGCGGGAAGAGTCGCTTCTCCCGATAAACATTTTGGAACTAAGAGCTATATTCAATGCGCTCCTGGCTTGGCCTCAGCTAGCGGAAGCCAGGTTCATAAGATTTCAGTCGGACAACATAACGACTGTTGCGTACATCAATCATCAGGGGGGAACAAAGAGTTCCCTAGCGATGAAGGAAGTAACCAAGATAATCCAATGGGCAGAGAATCACTCCTGCCATCTATCTGCTATTCACATCCCAGGAGTAGACAACTGGGAGGCGGACTATTTGAGTCGTCAGACTTTCCATCCGGGGGAGTGGGAACTCCATCCGGAGGTCTTTGCTCAGTTAACCCAATTATGGGGCATTCCAGACATGGATCTAATGGCGTCCCGTCAGAACTTCAAGATACCTTGCTACGGGTCCAGATCCAGGGATCCCAAGGCGACTCTAGTGGATGCATTAGTGGCGCCTTGGTCGTTCAACCTAGCATATGTGTTTCCACCGTTTCCTCTCCTTCCCAGGCTCATAGCCAGGATCAAACAGGAGAAGGCCTCAGTGATTCTGATAGCTCCTGCGTGGCCACGCAGGACTTGGTATGCAGACCTGGTGAATATGTCATAGGCTCCACCATGGAAGCTACCTTTGAGACAGGATCTTCTAGTACAAGGTCCATTCGAACATCCAAATCTAGTTTCTCTGCAGCTGACTGCTTGGAAATTGAACGCTTGATTTTATCCAAGCGTGGGTTTTCAAATTCAGTGATACATACTCTGGTCCAAGCCAGAAAACCTGTGACTAGAAAGATTTACCATAAAATATGGAAAAGATATATCTGTTGGTGTGAATCCAAAGGATTCTCCTGGAGTAAGATTAAAATTCCAAAGATTCTCTCCTTTCTCCAAGAAGGTTTGGATAAAGGGTTGTCAGCTAGTTCTCTAAAAGGACAGATTTCTGCATTATCCGTCTTGTTGCACAAACGACTGGCAGCTTTGCCAGATGTACAAGCTTTTGTTCAGGCTTTGGTTAGAATCAAGCCTGTTTACAGACCCATGACTCCTCCTTGGAGTCTAAATTTAGTTCTTTCAGTTCTTCAAGGGGTTCCGTTTGAACCTTTACATTCCATAGATATTAAGTTATTATCTTGGAAAGTTCTGTTTTTGGTTGCTATTTCTTCTGCTAGAAGAGTTTCTGAATTATCTACTTTGCAGTGTAATCCACCATATCTGGTTTTTCATTCAGATAAGGTTGTTTTGCGTACTAAGCCTGGTTTTCTTCCTAAAGTTGTTTCCAACAAGAACATCAACCAGGAAATAGTTGTTCCTTCTTTGTGTCCGAATCCAGTTTCAAAGAAGGAACGTTTATTACACAATTTAGATGTTGTTCGTGCTTTAAAGTTCTATTTAGAAGCAACAAAAGATTTTAGACAAACCTCATCTTTGTTTGTCGTTTACTCTGGTAAGAGGAGAGGTCAAAAAGCTACTGCTACCTCTCTCTCTTTCTGGCTGAAAAGCATTATCCGCTTGGCTTATGAGACTGCCGGACGGCAGCCTCCTGACCGTATCACAGCTCACTCTACTAGGGCTGTGGCTTCCACATGGGCCTACAAGAACGAGGCTTCTGTTGACCAGATATGTAAGGCAGCAACTTGGTCTTCTCTGCACACTTTTGCCAAATTCTACAAATTTGATACTTTTGCTTCTTCGGAGGCTATTTTTGGGAGAAAGGTTTTGCAAGCCGTGGTGCCTTCCGTTTAGGTAACCTGATTTGCTCCCTCCCTTCATCCGTGTCCTAAAGCTTTGGTATTGGTTCCCACAAGTAATGGATGACGCCGTGGACCGGACACACCAATGTTGGAGAAAACAGAATTTATGCTTACCTGATAAATTACTTTCTCCAACGGTGTGTCCGGTCCACGGCCCGCCCTGGTTTTTTAATCAGGTTGAAAATTTTTTCTTTATACACTACAGTCACCACGGCACCCTATAGTTTCTCCTTTTTCTCCTAACCGTCGGTCGAATGACTGGGGGGCGGAGCCAGAGGGGGAGCTATATGGACAGCTCTTGCTGTGTGCTCTCCTTGCCTTTCCCTGTGGGGGAGAATATTTCCCACAAGTAATGGATGACGCCGTGGACCGGACACACCGTTGGAGAAAGTAATTTATCAGGTAAGCATAAATTCTGTTATTGTTTTGCATGTTCTTTTAGAAATATGAAAGAATTCCCTTTATATGAAAAAATTCCGTTTTAGAAAAAATGACTCCAATCAAAATCCTTATTCATCCCTTTTGGCCTCATTGATTCCAATGTATATATTCAAAACATTTAAAGAGAATCCAATGGTAGCTTACAAGAAAAATAGAAGTATCAGGGATATGTTTGTGCATTCAGACATTGGCAGCCACAAACAAGAGAGCCAAAGGACTATTGGCCCTAAGAGATATGGTTGCTACCCATGTATGAATTGCAGCAATTGTAGTTCCATGATAAAAGGAGAGAATTTCTATCATCCCATCAGTGGGAAAAAATTTAATATTGATAAATATTTAACCTGCAGGGCAACACATTGTGTTTATCTTATCAAATGCCCATTTAATGCCAATTTATATTGGCGAGACCTGTAGAGAGGTAAGGGAGAGAATAACTGAACACAAGTCTAACATAAGATGCAAGAACAAAGAAGCTCCAGTTTCCTCTCACTTCCTCTCTATGGGTCACAACATCAGCCAACTTAGGTTTCAAATTTTAGAACAGGTAGATAGGCCCAGAAGAGGTGGAGATATGGAGCGACTATTGAAAACCAGGGAAATGTTTTGGATATATAAATTGGAATCAATGAGGCCAAAAGGGATGAATAAGGATTTTGATTGGAGTCTTTTTTTCTAAATGGAATTTTTTCATATAAAGGGGGGAATTCTTTCATATTTCTAAAAGAACATGCAAAACAATATAGAGTTGATCAGAATGTTTTGTGTAAGAGTTGTGCATAATACCTCTTTTTAATAAATATGTACATGGGTTTTATATGTGTTTTTTAAAAAAAAAAATATTCTGTATACACATTTATTCACTTCCTGTAATAATTTTGTGATGCATTGGATTTTTATATCCATAAGATGGCACTGTTGTGCAATTTATTACAGGATGATGAGTAACAGGTGAGGGTATATAAAGGCATTTACCTGTGTATGTCCAATTATACATGACTAAGAGCCTGTTCAGGCTTGAAACGTATGTTTGCTGAGGACCCTATGTGAAAATAAAGATTCTTTTAAAGAATTTTGCTGGATGGAATATACTTTGTTCTTATATTCTTAGTTCCGTTATAGTTATGTGTATACAAAGAAAGCGGGTCTCAAGCGAAATTTGAAATCCAATGCACCTTTATTGTGAGCAAAATAGAAAGTAAAATAATAGGACATAAAAACTACATGTAGACTAAGTGTGCAGACGCGTTTCGGCTCACGCCTTCATCTGTGACCTGTACATTATACTCTGCTAAGCATGTATATACCCGTTATAGTTATGTCTGACATTGCTGCTCTCTCAACTTTACTGTTGAACAGATTAGTATAAGCAGTTTTTAGATTCTGAAGTATATAACATTGTTCATTTTACTTCAAAATGTATTCAGAAGAGCTTCATGGTTTTGATCTTGAATTTTGACATGGTCTAAATATATTTTATTATCTTTATTTTGTTAGGATAATAATTTGTTTTGATTTCTATTTTCTTCACTTTATCTGGAGATTAAAGAGTTTTTTTCTACCCTACTTTTTGGTCGGTGATGTAGTTCAGTTGGTTAATGCCCTGACTACAAAAGCTTGTTCTAAAGATCCAAGGGTTACAGGCTCATATCCGGCAGGGTCGATGCAGCCCTTCGGCCTTTTGAGGTCAATTAAATGTGTACCATTTATTTTGGTAACAATAACTATCCCTATTCAGCTGCCAAATTGGTTAACTCTGAGTGCAAGCGCTGAAAAAGCTTTTTTTTTTTTTTTTTTAGTCCTACTAGGAGAAAAATGCTATACAAATGTTAAGTCTGCATGAAGATGTGGTTCTCAAACCAGTTCTTTTGGTTGGGGGCAGATTAAAGGGACACTGAACCCAAATTTTTTCTTTTGTGATTCAGATAGAGCATGCAATTTTAAGCAACTTTCTAATTTACACACATCAATTTTTCTTCGTTCTCTTGCTATCTTAATTTGAAAAAGAAGGCATATAAGCTTTTTTTTTTTTTGGTCCAGTACTCTGGACAGCACTTTTTTATTGGTGGATGAATTTATCCACCAATCATCAAGGACAACCCAAGTTGTTGACCAAAAATGGGCCGGCATATTAACTTGCATTCTTGCTTTTCAAATAAAGATACCAAGGGAATGAAGAAAAGTTGCTTAAAATTTCATGCTCTATCTGAATCGCGAAATAAAAAATTTGGGCTCAGTGTCCCTTTAAGTTATTTTTGGATGGATTCAGTCCAAAGTCTCTCGAATATTGTTCTTAATTGTTCTTAGGGTTCTGAATAGATTTTTAGAATGAGACCTTTTATGGGAAGATTCTTTCTCATGTTTCAATACACTCTGAAGGACCAGGTTTTTTCTGAAATATATTTCAGAACTGGAATTTTTTTTCAGGTGTGTTTGTACCAGTTCCTCAGCAGGAGCAGGGTTTGGGTTTCTATTCAAATCTATTCTTTGTCCCAAAGAAGGAAGTTTCATTCAGACCAATCTTGGATCTGAAAACTTTAAATCTTTTTGTGAGTGTTCCAACTTTCAAGATGACGACTATAAAGACTATTATGCCTTTTGTTCAGCAAGGTCGTTACATGTTCACAATAGTTGTATGGGATGCTTATCCTCACATATCAATTCATTCTTACCACTTTCGGTTTCTGACATTCTTTTTTCTAGGCAAGCTTTACCAATTTGTCGCTTCTCTATTTGGTCTAGCAACAGCTTCAAGAATCTTTTCAAAGGTTCACGGTGCCTTTCTATCTGTAATCAGAGAGTAGGGTATTGCAGTGTTTTCCTTATTTGGACGATATTTTGGTTGTAGCTCAATTCTTTCAACAGAATCTCACACCAATAAATTAGTGTTGTTTCTTCAAATAAATGGTTGGAGGGTCAATTTACCTAAGTTTTGTGATTCCTTAGGCAAAGGTCACCTTTTTAGGTTTCCAGATAATTTAGTGTCCATTTCGCTGTTTTTAACAGTCAAGAGACGAATGAAATTAGTTTTAGCCTGTCTAAACCTTCAGTCTCTATTATTCCCTTCAGTGGCTATGTGCAGGGAAGTTTTTAGGTTTCATGTCTGCAGTATTGGATGCGTTCCCCTTTGCTCGTTTTCTTATGAGTCCTTTGCAGCTTTGCATGCTAAATTTTTGGCTAAGGGATTATTCTCAGGTGTCAGTTGATATACTTAAATCCCAACACTCAACTCTCACTGACTTGGTGGTTAGTCCATCATCTTATTATTCAGGGGGCCTTCGTTTTTTGTCCTTCCTGGACTATGTTCTTACTGATGCAAGTCTTACAGGTTCGGGAGCTGTCTAGGGTTTGATGTCAGCACAAGGGTTTGGAAACCTCGAGAGGCGAGGTTATCAATTATTATTTTAGAACTCTGTGCTATTTTCAGAACTCTTCAGGTTTGGCCTCAATTTAAGAGAGAATGTTTAATTAGTTTTCAGACAGACAATATCACAGCTGTGGTATATGTCAATCATCAGGGAAGAGACTCGCAGTCCTTTAGCGATGGAAGAAGTATCTCAAATACTTTTTTGGGCAGAATTACATTTAATTTCTGCTATTCATATCCCAGGTGTAGAAAATTGGAAGGCAGATTATCTCACCCGCCAGACTTTACATTCAGGGGAGTGGTCTCTTCATTCTGATGGGTTTTTTTTCAGATTTTACAGATATGGGGTCTTCCAGAAATAGTTTTGATGGCCTCTCATCTAAACAAGAAATTTCCCAGATACCTTTCCAGGTTCAGGGATCCTCAGGCGGAGATGGTGGATACGTTAGCAGTTTCTAGTTTTTTTTTTTTTTTAATCCGTTTACATTTTTTCGCCTTTGTTTCTTCTTTTAAGGGTGCTCTCCAAGATCATAATGGAACAGTCTCTCATGTGTTTCTAGTAGCACCAGCATGGCCTCACAGGTTTTGGTATGTGGATCTTGTCCGGATGTCCAGTTGCCAGCCTTGGCCACTTCCTCTAAGGCCAGACTTTCTGTCTCAAAGGCCGTTTTTCCATTAGGATCTCAAATTGTTAAATTTGAAGGTACGGAATTTGAACGCTTAGTGCTTAGTCATAGAGGTGTCTCTGACTCAGTGGTTATCACTGTTACAGGCTCGTAAATCTGTTTGAAGAAAGATTTATCTGGTTTGCAAAACCTATATTTCATGGTGTTCTTTACATAAATTCTCTTGGCATTCTTTTAGAATTCCTAGAATTTTATAATTTCTTCAGGATGGTTTGGATAAGGTTTTGTCTGCAAGTACTTTGAAGGGACAAATCTCAGCTCTTTTTCTTTTTTATTTCATAGAAAGATAGCAAAACTTCCTGATATGCACTGTTTTGTTCAGGCTTTGGTTCGTATCAAACCTGTTATTTAATTATTTTCTCCTCCTTGGAGTTCTAATTTGGTTTTAAGGATTTTGCAGGCTCTACCTTTTGAGCATATGCATTCTTTGGATATTAATCTACTTTATTTTGGCTATCTCTTGTGCTAGAAGAGTTTCTGAGTTATCAGCTCTCTTGTGAGCCTTATCTGATTTTCCATCAAGATAAAGCGGTTTCTTTTTAAAGACACGATGAGTCCACGGATTTCATCCTTGTGGGATATTCACCTCCTGGTCAGCAGGAGGAGGCAAAGAAGAGCACCACAGCAGAGCTGTTAAATAGCTCCTCCCTTCCCTCCCACTCCAGTCATTCTCTTTGCCTACGTTAGTGATAGGAAGAGGTAAAGTGAGGTGTTAAAGATTCTTCAATCAAGAGTTTATTTTTTTTTAAAGTAGTGCCAGAGAGTGCTACTTTGTCCTGGGGTGTAGCCGTAGTCTATATCAGTCTCTACAGTAAAGCTTTTGGTGGCTTTAGAGAAATGGGAACTTGTGGGACATAATTCTCACTGTGCCTCCCATAGATTGTTTGCTGCCCTGTTTGTTAAAGTCTGAGGGGAGAGAATATACTCAGTACTTTTTTGTTCCACAGGCCAATGTGAGGGAGAGGACCTCGCAAGCCGGGTGGGCTGCCTTCCTGCCGGGCAGCTTTCTAAGGTAAGCGCTAAATTCTTTTTTTCTGGAAAGGATGCATACACAGAAAAATTTAGCACTCTTTATCTTTATAAAGGACACTAGATACATTGGCCCTAAGAGGGAGGGGGACATGTTATCTGGCAGTGAATGCAGGCACTGGTGGATGAGGGGAAGTTACTTTTTATTAATGATCTGGCATACTTGCAAACTTTTTCAACGGCTTATTTTATTTATTTGCAGCCGTCTGGGTGGTTTATACTGTTTGTACAATTTAAATTTATTGTGTGCTACGATTGCCTTTCTCTGCTGCATTGTAACACATGCAGCAGAGAGGATTCATAGTCTGGACGCCATCTCTGCTCGTTGTTTAATACAGCAGAGATACTTTACCCGCAGTACTTTATTTGTTTATAGTAGTCAGGATGACTATTTTATTTATTTGTGATTTTCATCCAATGTCTGGATGATTTCTCTACCTAATTGTTAGGAGACTGGAAAACGTCATATAAAAAAAAGAATACAAAAAAAGTTAACATTTAAAGAGACAGTACCATTCATTTTTTTAAACAAATTGTTCATTTCTCTTGTAAGGTGTATCCAGTCCACGGATCATCCATTACTTGTGGGATATTCTCCTTCCCAACAGGAAGCTGCAAGAGGATCACCCACAGCAGAGCTGTCTATATAGCTCCTCCTCTAACTGCCACTACCAGTCATTCTCTTGCAGCTCTCGACAAGAAAGGAAGTAGCTAGAGAGATGTGGTGTTTTTATTTAGTTTATCTTCAATCAAAAGTTTATTTTCAAATGGTACCGGAGTTGTACTATTTTAGCCTCAGGCAGAAAGTAGAAGAAGAGTCTGCCTGTGGTCTTTGATGATCTTAGCAGGTTGTAACGAAGATCCATTGCTGTTCTCACACATAACTGAAGAGAGAGGTAACTTCAGCTGGGGGAATGGCGTGCAGGGTCTCCTGCTATGAGGTATGTGCAGTTTAAATTTTTCTAGAGAAATGAATATGCTAGAAAATGCTGTTAATACCGGATTTATTTAAGGTAAGCCTGATTACAGTGATTTAATAACGACAAGTATCATGCTTGCTGTAAAAGGTAATATTCTTATTACTTTCTCACATTACTGAAAAATAAAACGTTTGCTGGAAGTGTTTAAACGTTTTTTTATACATATTGGTGATAAAACTTTATTGGGGCCCAGGTTTTTCCACATGGCTGGCTAGATTTTGCCTAGGGATAGTTTTGTTAGGCCCTCTCACTGTGAATACAGGTTGGGAGGGGCCTATTTTCACGCCTAAATGCGCATTAGATTTTGCAGCTTGAGACATCCAGTTTCCCTGAAGGAGTCCCCTGAACACTTAGGACCTCTCTAAAGGGTTTTTGTGCCTTTCAAAGTCGTTATATGGGCAGGTAGGGCCACAGCAGAGCTGTGGCAGTTTGTTGTGACTGTTGAAAAACGTTTATATAGTTTTTTTGATCCGGTTTTGAAACTAAGGGGTTAATCATCCATTTGCAAGTGGGTGCAATGCTCTGTTAGTCTATTATACACACTGTAAAAATTTCGTAAGATTTACTGCTTTTTATCACTGTTTTTCAATTTCTGACAAAATTTGTTTCTCTTAAAGGCACAGTACCGTTTTTATTTTTTGCTTGTTTACATTTATCAAAGTGTTTTCCAAGCTTGCTGGTCTCATTGCTAGTCTGTTTAAACATGTCTGACATAGAGGAAACTCCTTGTTCATTATGTTTAGAAGCCATTGTGGAACCCCCTCTTAGAATGTGTACCAAATGTACTGATTTTACTTTAAGTTATAAAGTTCATATTCTGTCTTTAAAAGATTTATCACCAGAGGAAACTGACAAGGGGGAAGTTATGCCGACTAACTCGCCCCACGTGTCAGAACCTTTGACTCCCGCTCAAGGGACTCCCGCTCAAGAGGCGCCAAGTACATCTAGCGCGCCCATGGCGTTTACTTTACAAGACATGGCGGCAGTTATGGATCATACCCTTACAGCGGGATTGTCCAAACTACCAGGGTTACAAGGAAAGCGAGACAGCTCTGGGGCTAGAAAAAATACAGAGCACTCTGACGCTTTAGTAGCTATGTCTGATATCCCCTCACAATATGCAGAAGCTGAGGCAGGAGAGCTTCTTTCTGTGGGTGATTTTTCTGACTCGGAAGATGCTTCAACCTGATTCTGATATGTCAACATTTAAATTTAAGCTTGAACACCTCCGCGTGTTGCTCAGGGAGGTTTTAGCTACTCTGGATGACTGTGACACCATTATAGTGCCAGATAAATTGTGTAGATTGGATAAATACTATGCAGTGCCTGTTTACACTGATGTTTTTACCTAAAAGGTTTTCAGAAATTATTACTAAGGAATGGGATAGACCAGGTGTACCGTTCTCTCCCCCTCCTATTTTTAAGAAAATGTTTCCAATAGATGCCGCTACATGGGACTTATGGCAAACGGTCCCTAAGCTGGAGGGAGCAGTTTCTACCCTAGCTAAGCGTACAACTATCCCCGTCGAGGACAGTTGTGCTTTCCTAGATCCAATGGATAAAAAGTTAGAGGGTTACCTTAAGAAAATGTTTATTCAACAAGGTTTTATTCTCCAGCCTCTTGCATGCATTGCCCCAGTCACTGCTGCTGTGGCCTTCTGGTTTGAGTCTCTGGAAGAGGCCTTACAGGTAGAAACTCCATTGTATGATATACTTGACAAGCATAAAGCGCTTAAGCTAGCCAATTCATTTGTTTCTGATGCCGTTGTTCATTTAACTAAACTAACGGCTAAGAACTCAGGTTTTGCTATTCAGGCGCGTAGGGCGCTATGGCTTAAATCCTGGTCAGCTGACGTTACTTCAAAGTCTAAGCTTCTCAATATTCCCGTCAAGGGGCAGACCCTATTCGGGCCTGGACTGAAGGAGATCATTTCTGATATTACTGGAGGAAAAGGTCATGCCCTTCCTCAGGATAGGTCTAATAAATTAAGGACCAAACAAACTAATTTTCGTGCCTTTCGAAACTTAAAGACGAGCGCGGCATCATCTTCCTCTAATACAAAACAAGAGGGAAATTTTGCCCAGTCTAAGCCGGTCTGGAGACCTAACCAGGCTTAGAACAAAGGTAAACAGGCCAAGAAGCCTGCTGCTGCCTCTAAGACAGCATGAAAGATTGGCCCCCGATCCGGTAACGGATCTAGTAGGGGGCAGACTTTCTCTCTTCGCCCAGGCTTGGGCAAGAGACGTCCAGGATCCCTGGGCGTTGGAAATTGTGTCCCAGGGATATCTTCTGGACTTCAAAGCTTCTTCCCCAAAAGGAAGATTTCACCTTTCACAATTATTTGCAGACCAGATAAAGAGAGAGGCATTCTTACATTGTGTTTAAGACCTCCTAGTTATGGGAGTGATCCACCCAGTTCCAAAGGAGGAACAGGGGCAAGGATTCTATTCAAATCTATTTGTGGTTCCCAAGAAAGAGGGAACCTTCAGACCAATCTTAGATCTCAAGATCCTAAACAAATTTCTCAGGGTCCCATCTTTCAAGATGGAGACTATTCGAACCATCCTACCTATGATCCAGGAGGGTCAATACATGACTACCGTGGACTTAAAGGATGCTTATCTTCACATTCCGATACACAAAGATCATCATCGGTTTCTCAGGTTCGCCTTCCTAGACAGGCATTACCAGTTTGTGGCTCTTCCCTTTGGGTTAGCTACGGCACCAAGAGTCTTTACAAAGTTTCTGGGGTCACTTCTGTCGGTCCTAAGGCCGCGGGGCATAGCAGTAGCCCCTTACTTAGACGACATTCTGATACAGGCGTTGAATTTCCAAATTGCCAAGTCCCATACGGACATTGTTCTGGCATTCCTTAGGTCTCATGGGTGGAAAGTGAACGAAAAGAAGAGTTCTCTATCCCCTCTCACAAGAGTTTCCTTCCTGGGAACTCTGATAGATTCTGTAGAAATGAGGATTTACCTGACAGAGGCCAGGTTGTCAAAACTTCTAAATTCCTGCCGTGTTCTTTATTCTACTTCTCGCCCTTCGGTGGCTCAGTGTATGGAAGTAATCGGCTTAATGGTAGCGGCAATGGACATAGTGCCGTTTGCCCGCCTACATCTCAGACCGCTGCAACTCTGCATGCTCAGTCAGTGGAATGGGGATTACACAGATTTGTCCCCTCTACTAAATCTGGATCAAGAGACCAGGGATTCTCTTCTCTGGTGGCTATCTCGAGTCCATCTGTCCAAAGGTACGACCTTCCGCAGGCCAGATTGGACAATAGTAACAACAGATGCCAGCCTTCTGGGCTGGGGGGCAGTCTGGAACTCTCTGAAGGCTCAGGGGTCATGGACTCAGGAGGAGGCTCTCCTTCCGATAAACATTCTGGAACTAAGAGCGATATTCAATGCTCTTCAGGCTTGGCCTCAGCTAGCGGCAGTGAGGTTCATCAGATTTCAGTCGGACAACATCACGACTGTAGCTTACATCAACCATCAAGGGGGAACAAGGAGTTCCCTAGCGATGTTGGAGGTTTCAAAGATAATTCAATGGGCAGAGATTCACTCTTGCCACCTATCAGCTATCCATATCCCAGGAGTAGAGAACTGGGAGGCGGATTTTCTAAGTCGTCAGACTTTTCATCCGGGGGAGTGGGAGCTCCATCCAGAGGTGTTTGCAGAGTTGATTCAACGTTGGGGCAAACCAGAACTGGATCTCATGGCGTCTCGCCAGAACGCCAAGCTTCCTTGTTACGGATCCAGGTCCAGGGATCCCAAGGCAGCGCTGATAGATGCTCTAGCAGCGCCTTGGTCCTTCAACCTGTCTTGTGTTTCCACAGTTTCCTCTGCTCCCTCGTCTGATTGCCAAGGTCAAGCAGGAAAGAGCACCAGTGATTTTGATAGCACCTGCGTGGCCACGCAGGACTTGGTATGCAGATCTGGTGGACATGTCATCCTTTCCACCATGGACTCTGCCTCTGAGACAGGACCTTCTACTTCAGGGTCCTTTCAACCATCCAAATCTACTTTCTCTGCGGCTGACTGCTTGGAGATTGAATGCTTGATTTTATCAAATCGTGGTTTCTCCGGGTCGGTCATTGATACCTTAATACAGGCGCGAAAGCCTGTCACCAGGAAAATCTATCATAAGATATGGTGTAAATATCTTCATTGGTGTGAATCCAAGGGTTACTCATGGAGTAAGGTCAGGATTCCTAGGATATTATCTTTTCTCCAAGATGGATTGGAGAAAGGATTGTCTGCTAGTTCCTTAAAGGGACAGATTTCTGCTCTGTCTATTCTTTTGCACAAACGTCTGGCTGAGGTTCCAGACGTGCAGGCGTTTTGTCAGGCTTTAGTCAGAATCAAGCCTGTGTTTAAACCTGTTGCTCCGCCTTGGAGTTTAAATTTAGTTCTTAAGGTTCTTCAAGGGGTTCCGTTTGAACCTTTGCATTCCATAGATATTAAGCTCTTATCCTGGAAGGTTCTGTTTTTAGTAGCTATCTCCTCGGCTCGAAGAGTTTCGGAGTTATCTGCTTTACAATGTGATTCCCCTTATCTAATTTTTCATGCAGATAAGGTAGTTTTACGTACCAAACCTGGTTTTTTACCTAAGGTGGTATCTAATAAAAATATCAATCAGGAGATTGTTGTACCGTCACTGTGTCCTAATCCTTCTTCAAAGAAGGAACGTCTTTTACACAATCTTGACGTGGTTCGTGCTTTAAAGTTTTATTTACAAGCTACAAAAAATTATCGTCAAACATCTGCATTGTTTGTTGCCTACTCTGGACAGAGGAGAGGTCAAAAGGCTTCGGCAACCTCTTTTTGGCTAAGGAGTATAATACGCTTAGCTTATGAGACTGCTGGCCAGCAGCCTCCTGAAAGGATTACAGCTCATTCTACTAGAGCGGTAGCTTCCACATGGGCTTTTAAAAATGAGGCTTCTGTTGAACAGATTTGTAAGGCGGCGACTTGGTCTTCGCTTCATACTTTTTCAAAGTTCTATAAATTTGATACTTTTGCTTCCTCGGAGGCTATTTTTGGGAGAAAGGTCTTGCATGCAGTGGTGCCTTCCGTTTAAGCGCCTGCCTTGTCCCTCCCTTCATCCGTGTCCTATAGCTTTGCTATTGGTATCCCACAAGTAATGGATGATCCGTGGACTGGATACACCTTACAAGAGAAAACATAATTTATGCTTACCTGATAAATTTCTCTTGTGGTGTATCCAGTCCACGGCCCACCCTGTCATTTTAAGGCAGGTGTTTTTTATTTTTAAACTACAGTCACCACTGCACCCTATAGTTTCTGCTTTCTCTTGCTTGTCTTCGGTCGAATGACTGGTAGTGGCAGTTAGGGGAGGAGCTATATAGATAGCTCTGCTGTGGGTGATCCTCTTGCAACTTCCTGTTGGGAAGGAGAATATCCCACAAGTAATGGATGATCCGTGGACTGGATACACCACAAGAGAAATAAATTTATCAGGTAAGCATAAATTATGTTTTTCATAAAGTAAACAGATGCATCATTGCTAAAAACCCGCTTACAAATCGTGATAGTTTCAACAAATACCGCCTAATATTCAGTAGTGAACGATCTCCAACCACCACTGCTGTTAAAAAGAGCCCCACAAGCCAGAACTTCAGATTCTCACAGCTAGTTCTCCCCCGACCACATGCTCACCATTCTACGGTCTGGTTAAATTGGTCTCAGCAATTCTGACAGCAAACTCCTCGGCCAGCACCCTCGCACACAGAGTGAAGATCACAGAGCGCCTAAGAGGACCGGAGAGCGGTGAGCTTGTGGTCGGGGGAGCACTAGCTGTGAGAATCTGAAGTTCTGGCTTGTGGGGCTCTTTTTAACAGCAGTGGTGGTTGGAGATCGTTCACTACTGAATCTTAGGCGGTATTATTTGTTGGCACTGTCACGATTTGTAAGCGGGTTTTTAGCAATGACACTGCATCTGTTTACTTTATAAAAATTCTATATATTTCTGTCAGTTGCAGTCTATGACATTGTTGCAGGTGCATTAGTATACAACACCAGATTTTGCCAAAAAACGTTTGGCAGCAGCAACATTTTTTGCAACTGTTACACTTTTTACCTTTATAAACATAGAAAAGAACCGAAACAGAATACTCGGCTTCTCCGCTTTTCCGGTCTTATACAAATATAAATTACTTGTAAAATAATAATGAGCTGCATATAAATGTGGGTGTGTTAGTGCAGGCAGAACGTTCTGATGAAAGAAAGTGAGGGGAGACAGTGTGAGGGGGGTGCCATATGAGTGTCTCAATGAACTGAATGAAAGGAGCGCGCAGGGACGTGAGGATCCTGTACTAGCGCTGCAGTTCAAGCTTTTGGGAGACGTCAGAAGGAGAGGTCAGGTGGCCATTTCAAAACAGCCAGATGAGATCTAGTAAGTGTATTTTCTGCCAAAGTTTATTTAGATGAAAATTGGGCTAGAATTTGATGTAAAGATTAACTAATCTAAATAAGTAACAGTAAT
Source organism: Bombina bombina (assembly GCF_027579735.1). Taxonomy (NCBI): domain Eukaryota; kingdom Metazoa; phylum Chordata; class Amphibia; order Anura; family Bombinatoridae; genus Bombina; species Bombina bombina. The sequence continues at coordinate 200,180,970 of NC_069500.1, read as the reverse complement.
TTTTGGGTTGACTGTCCCTTTAATTTACTTTCATGCAAAGTGTTGTTTCTTTTGGCTATCTCTTCTGCTAGAAGAGTTTCTGAATTGTCTGCTCTCTCTTGTTAGTCTCCTTGTCCGACTTTCCATCAAGATAAAGCTGTTTTGCGGACTATGTTTACATTTTTGCCTAAAGTGGTTTCCTCACAGAACATTAATATGGAAATTGTCGTTCTCTTTTTGTGTCCTATTCCAAAAAATGCTTCTGAGAAATCTTTGCATTCTTTGGATGTTGTTGATGCTACTAAGGATTCCAGACAGACTTCTACTCTTTGTTCTTTTTTCTGGTCCTAAAAAAGACCAGAATGCCTCTATTTCTTTAGCTTCTTGTTGAAACTTTTGATTAACAAAGCTCCGCCTCAGAAAATTACAGCTCATTCTACTAGATTGGTTGCCACATCTTGGACGTTCAAGAATGAGGCTTCAGTTGATCAAATTCGCAAAGGGGACACTTGGTCTTCTCTGCATGCCTTTACTAAATTTTAACATTTTGATGTGTTTGCTTCAGCAGAAGCAGCCTTTGCTAGAAAGGTCCTTCAGGCAGTTGTTTCGGTTTGATAATTGTGCCTATATATTGAGTTTTGTCATTAAATACATTATTTTGTGTTTTGGATTAAATTTCTCATCGAAAAAAGGCTGTTTTTATTTTAATCCCTTCCCTTTATTGTTACTTGTGGACTTCCACATCTTGGATATTATATCCCATACGTACCAGCTCGTGAACTCTCATCACCTATATGAAAGCATAATTTATACCTTACCTGATAAATTCATTGCTTCCATGGTGGCGAGAGTCTATTAGGCCCCATCCGTTTGGGGATGTTTTTTATTTAAAGAAAAATGCTCCTCATTTTTGGTTTATAGGATTTTGAGGTTTGGGAAACTGCCTCCTCCTAGTGGGAATGTTTATCCCATACGTAACAACTTGTGGACTCTCACCACCATGAATGAAATTAATTTATCAGGTAAGATCCCCTTTAAAGGATAATGTTTTCAGGCAAGCAGCTAAGTTTTTTATGTATTCAAAGTAACTGCAGGGACACTTTTTCTTCCACCCCCACTTGCAACTATCTTTTGATTGCATAGCTTTTCCATCGCAAATACTGCAGTATTGACAAGGTCTGTTTAGGTTAAAGTTTCCACAGGCAAAACAGCTATTTCAAACTAAAGGCCACTCAAGGTTAGTTATCCAGGTTACTACCCATGGAAAATCAAGAAAAGCAAACTGTACATGTTTCATGTGTTTGCTGCCTTACAATGAACCTGCCCTGGTTTCCACAACTTTGCATCATGTGAGAGGGATATTCTGCCAAATTGACAGCAATTACATATGTTTTTAATAATTATGTAATAATTTGCTATGGTTTAAAGGGACACTGAACCCAATTTTTTTCTTTCATGATTCAGATAGAGCATACAATTTTAAGCAACTTTCTAATTTACTCCCATTATCAAATGTTTCTTCATTCTCTTGCTAATTATATTTGAAAAAGAAGGCATATAAGCTATTTGTTTGGTTCAGAACCATGGAAAGCACTTGTTCATTGGTGGATGAATTTATCCACCAATCAGCAAGAACAACCCAGCTTGTTCACCAAAAATGGGCCGGCATCTAAACTTTTATTTTTGCATTTCAAAATAAGATTCCAAGAGAATGAAGAAAATTTGATAATAGGAGTAAATTAGAAAGTTTCTTAATATTGCATACTCTATCTAAATCATGAAAGAAAAAATTTGGGTTCAGTGTCCCTTTAAAATAAGAACTATTACTACACAATAGGGTGTTTTACAACCGCTAAACATATGTAAAATGGTAGTGGGTGTGGAGTGAACAGACGGGTGATGGGCGGGATCAGTTACGATTAACATTTTGGATTGGCTAGTAGACTTGAAATTTTGAGCCCTGGTCTAGATGGATTGATTTTAGTGTATTCATTCAATTCTACAGGGGCTTATGGCTCGTTCAGCAATGGATGTTTCTTCATCCTGTGCAAACTAAGGCTTCTTTATTTAGAAGAAGTCTGCAAAGCTGCTGATTGGGCTGCACCTCATATGTTCTTTAAAAACTATAAGCTGTCACAGCTTTGCCCAAAACCGAATTATGTTCAAAAGACTTGTAAATAAAATAATCTTTCCATTTTTATTTTAATAATCTTAATTATTATTAAATGTATTGTTAAAGGGACACTGAACCCAAATCTTTTCTTTCGTGATTCAGATAGAGCATGCATTTTTAAGCAACTTTCTAATATACTCCTATTATCAAATGTTCATTCTCTTGGTATGTTTATTTGAAAAGCAAGAATGTAAGTTTAGATGCCTGCCCATTTTTGGTGAACAACCTGGGTTGTCCTTGCTGATTGGACAGCACCAAGAAACAAGAGCTGCCCATGGTTCTGAACCAAACATTTGCTGACTGCCTTTTTCAAATAAAGATAGCAAGAGAACGAAGAAAAATTGATAATAGAAGTAAATTAGAAAGTTGCTTAAAATTGCATGCTCTATCTGAATCATGAAAGAAAAAAATTTGGGTTCAGTATCCCTTTAAATTGATTTTCTATTATGATGGTATTATTATTATTGATATTATTAATCGTGTTGCTCTCTTTGAAATCCAGTTATCTTTAAAAGCTGTGCAATAACTCGTTTCTGAAATGTATTTATATCCATCTTCTCATTTTTCTTATTTGGGATTATTTGCTAACCACATTTAATTTGACAAAGGATATATGCTAAAAGAAAATATTATTTGATGGTACAATAAAGATAGCATAATCTGCATATGTTTTTAATATTTTATAGAAATATGTATATGGTAGAGCTTAAAGGGACAGTCTAGTCGAAATTAAACTTTGATTATTCAAATAGGACTTCTAATTTTAATCAAATTTCCTATGTACTTTTATCACATTTGCTTTGTTCTCTTGGTATTCTTAATTGAAACAAAACCTAGGTTGGCTCATATGCTAATTTCTAAACCCTTGAGGGCTTCCTCTTATCACATGTTTTTTTTTAAATTCCTTTTCACAACAAGAGACTGATAAGTTCATGTGGGTCATAGAGATAACACTGTGTTAATGCACAGGGAGTTATTTAAGAGTTAGCACAAGACAATACTAAATGCAAGTCAATGTATAATAAACAGTCAGTCATGTGATCAGGGTGCTGGAAGAAGGTTCTTAGATACAAGGCAATCACAGAGGTAAAAAGTATATTAATATAACTGTTGGTTATGCAAAACTGGGGAATGGGTAATAAAGGTATTATCTATTTCTCTTGTTAAGTGTGTTCAGTCCACGGGTCATCCATTACTATATATATTCTCCTCCCCAACAGGAAGTTGCAAGAGGATCACCCAAGCAGAGCTGCTATATAGCTCCTCCCCTCACATGTCATATCCAGTCATTCTCTTGCAACCCTCAACAAAGAAGGTGGTCGCGGGAGGAGTTTGAGTTTTTACTTAATTATTCTTCAATAAAAAGTTTGTTATTTTAAATGGCACCGGAGTGTGCTGTTTTTTATATCTCAGGCAGTATTTGGAAACTTCCTGCGTTTTCTATGATCTTAGCAGGCGTAACTAAGATCCACTGGCTGTTCTCGACATTCTGAGGAGTGGGGTAACTTCAGAACATGGGAATAGCATGCGGGGTCCACCGCAAATGAGGTATGTGCAGTACAATATTTTCTGGGAATGGAATTGACTAAGAAAATACTGCTGTTACCCGTATGATGTAAGTACAGCCTTAAATGCAGTAGTAGTGACTGGTATCAGGCTGATAAATGTATGCACAGTAGAGTTATTTTCTAGGGACTAGAATTTGACTGTGAAAATACTGTTAATACTGAAATAATGCTTAAGCCTTATCTGCAGTGGTAGCGACTGGTTGCAGGCTTAGTGATAACTTTGCATGACATTTAAAGAAGTTTATTTTCAAAACGTTTACTGGCATGTTATTCGTTTTGTGAGGTACTTTGGTGATAAATCCTTTGGGCATGAATTTTTTTCCACATGGCTAACATATATTTCTGCATAGAAACCGTTATATCAGGTCTCCCACTGTTGTAAATGAGCGGGTGGGGCCTCTTTTTAGCGCCTTGTTGCACAGTTAAAATTCTAGCACAGTCTTCCTGCTTCTTCCTCCTTGATCCAGGACGTCTCTAGAGAGCTCAGGGGTCTTCAAAATTCGTTTTTTTGAGGGAGGTAATCAGTCACAGCAGACCTGTGACAGTGTGTTAGACTGTGATAAAAACGTTTTATATTAATTTGATATCAGTTTTTTTGGGTACTGAGGGGTTAATCATCCGGTTGCTAATGGGTGCAATCCTCTGCTATTTAATACATTTAAAGAATTGTTGACTATAATTGAATTATTCTTTAGTTACTCAACTGTGTTTTTTAAAAGCGCTGCAGCGTTTTTTTTATATTGCTTGCAAACTTATTGAAAGTATTTTCCAAGCTTGCTAGCTTCATTGCTAGTCTGTTTAAACATGTCTGATACAGAGGAATCTGCTTTTTCATTATGTTTAAAAGCCGTTGTGGAGCCCAATAGAAATATGTGTACCAATTGTATTGATGTTACTTTGAAAAATCAATCTGTACCACTTAAAAAATTATCACCAGACATCGAGGGGGCAGTTATGCCGTCTAACTCTCCTCACGTGTCAGTACCTTCGTCTCCCGCTCGGGAGGTGCGTGAGATTGAGGCGCCAAGTACATCAAGGCCCTTACAAATCACTTTACGTGATATGGCTAATGTTATGAAAGAAGTGTTATACAATATGCCAGAGTTAAGAGGCAAGCGCAACAGTTCTGGGTTAAGGACAGAGCGCGCCGATGACACGAGAGCCATGTCTGATACTGCGTCACAATTTGCAGAACATGAGGACAGAGAGCTTCATTCTGTGGGTGACGGTTCTGATTCGGGGAGACCGGATTCAGAAATTTCAAATTTAAAATTTAAGCTTGAGAACCTCCGCGTGTTGCTAGGGGAGGTGTTAGCGGCTCTGAATGATTGTGACACGGTGGCAATCCCAGAGAAATTATGTAGGCTGGATAAATACTACGCGGTGCCGGTGTGTACTGACGTTTTTCCTATACCAAAGAGGCTTACAGAGATTATTAGTAAGGAGTGGGATAGACCCGGTGTGCCTTTTTCCCCTCCTCCGATATTTAGAAAAATGTTCCCTATAGACGCCACCACAAGAGACTTATGGCAGGCATTTTATTGTGAATGTTTTCTATATGTTGTAAATGGCAGCATATTATATAGCTTCTTACTACTTGTGAGTTTAGGCTACTTCTAAGAAACATTTGAGACTTCCATACCCTATCTTTTGTGTTAGCTTCAGTTGTTTGGAGTATTTTTCCAGAGCTGCAGGAGTTTCTCCATCTTTAGAACTCTCGATAAGAAAGGAAGTAGCTAGAGATGTGGTGTTTTTATTTAGTTTATCTTCAATCAAAAGTTTATTTTCAAATGGTACCGGAGTTGTACTATTTTAGCCTCAGGCAGAAAGAAAAAGAAGAGTCTGCCTGTGGTCTTTGATGATCTTAGGTTGGAACTAAGATCCATTGCTGTTCTCACATATAACTGAAGAGAGAGGTAACCAGCTGGGGGAATGGCGTGCAGGGTCTCCTGCTATGAGGTATGTGCAGTTTAAATATTTCTAGAGAAATGAATATGCTAGAAAATGCTGTTAATACCGGATTTATTTAAGGTAAGCCTGATTACAGTGATTTAATAACGACTAGTATCATGCTTGCTGTAAAAGGTAATATTCTTCTTACTTTCTCACATTACTGAAAAATAAAACGTTTGCTGGAAGTGTTTAAACGTTTTTTTATACATATTGGTGATAAAACTTTATTGGGGCCCAGGTTTTTCCACATGGCTGGCTAGAGTTAGGCCCTCTCACTGTGAATACAGGTTGGGAGGGGCCTATTTTCGCGCCTAAATGCGCATTAGATTTTGCAGCTTGAGACATCCAGTTTCCCTGAAGGAGTCCCCTGAACACTTAGGACCTCTCTAAAGGGTTTTTGTGCCTTTCAAAGTCATTATATGGGCAGGTAGGGCCACAGCAGAGCTGTGGCAGTTTGTTGTGACTATTGAAAAATGTTTATATAGTTTTTTTGATCCGGTTTTGAAACTAAGGGGTTAATTATCCATTTGCAAGTGGGTGCAATGCTCTGTTTGTCTATTATACACACTGTAAAAATTTCGTAAGATTTACTGCTTTTTATCACTGTTTTTCAATTTCTGACAAAATTTGTTTCTCTTAAAGGCACAGTACCGTTTATATTTCTCCTGTTAAGTGTAGTCAGTCCACGGGTCATCCATTACTTATGGGATATTAACTCCTCCCCAACAGGAAGTGCAAGAGGATCACCCAAGCAGAGCTGCTATATAGCTCCTCCCCTCTACGTCACACCCAGTCATTCTCTTGCACCCAACTAATAGATAGGATGTGTGAGAGGACTGTGGTGATTAAACTTAGTTTTTATATCTTCAATCAAAAGTTTGTTATTTTAAACGGCACCGGAGTGTGTTGTTTTCTTCTCAGGCAGAATTTGAAGAAGTATCTACCTGAGTTTTGTGTATGATCTTAGCGGACGTAACTAAGATCCATTTGCTGTTCTCGGCCATTCTGAGGAGTAAGGTAACTTCAGAACAGGGGACAGCGGGCAGGTTCACCTGCAAAGATGTATGTTGCAGTATATTATTTTCTAAGGAATGGAATTGACTGAGAAAATACTGCTAATACCGATATAATGTAAGTACAGCCTTAAATGCAGTAGTAGCAACTGGTATCAGGCTGATATGTATGTATATTTACACTTAAGTATTTCTGGGGAATGGCACTTCACTGGGAAAATACTGTATGCATATAACTTTTAGCCTAACTTGCAGTGCGAGCGACTAGCAGCAGGCTTTTAATGACATTTCATTAATTAGATTTTAAAAGTTTGCTGGCATGTTAAATCGTTTAATTATCTGAGGTACTTGGTGAAAAATTGTTTTGGGCATTATTTTCCACATGGCTGTCGTTTGTTTTAAATTAAAACAGTTTACTGAGCTTCCCTCACTGTTGTAGTGTGAGTGGGAGGGGCCTATTTTGGCGCTTTTACTACGCATCAGAAATTCAGTCACAGTCTGCCTTTTTCTCCCTGCATGATCCAGGACGTCTCCACAGAGCTCAGGGGTCTTCAAAACTAGTTTTGAGGGAGGTAATCACTCACAGCAGACCTGTGAGACTGTGCTTTGACTGTGATAAAAACGCTTATATTTTCAATTGTTATCCGTTTTTTCTGATATTAAGGGTTAATCATCCATTGCTAATGAGTGCAATCCTTTGCTAAATTTATGCTTTTTACTGTGAAAATTTGGTTTCTATAACTAATCCGGTTCATTGTTATTCAACTGTGACAGTTTTTGTGTGCTTCTTAAAGGCACAGTAACGTTTTGCATATTGCTTGTAAATTTAGTTGAAAAGTATTTCCAAGCTTGCTAGTCTAATTGCTAGTTTGTTTAAACATGTCTGACACAGAGGAATCTCTTTGTGCAATATGTTCAAAAGCCAAGGTGGAGCCCAATAGAAATTTATGTACTAATTGCATTGATGCTACTTTAAATAAAAATCAATCTGTACATGTTAAGCAACATTCACCAGACAACGAGGGGGAAGTTATGCCGACTAACTTGCCTCACGTGTCAGTACCTGCATCTCCCGCTCAGGAGGTGCGTGATATTGTAACGCCAAGTACATCAGGGCGGCCATTACAAATCACTTTACAAGACATGGCTAATGTTATGACTGAAGTTTTGTCTAAATTGCCAGAACTTAGTGGTAAACGAGATCACTCTGGGGTGAGAACAGAGTGCGCTGATAATGCTAGGGCCATGTCTGATACTGCGTCACAATTTGCAGAGCATGAGGACGGAGAGATTCATTCTGCGGGTGACGGATCTGATCCAAATAAACTGGATTCAGACATTTCAAATTTTAAGTTTAAGCTGGAAAACCTCCGTGTATTACTAGGGGAGGTGTTAGCGGCTCTGAATGATTGTAACTCAGTTACAATCCCAGAGAAAATGTGTAGGTTGGATAAATATTTTGCGGTACCGACGAGTACTGATGTTTTTCCTATACCTAAGAGACTTACTGAAATTGTTACTAAGGAGTGGGATAGACCCGGTGTGCCTTTCTCACCCCCTCCTATATTCAGGAAAATGTTTCCAATAGACGCCACCACACGGGACTTATGGCAAACGGTCCCTAAGGTGGAGGGAGCAGTTTCTACTTTAGCTAAGCGTACCACTATCCCGGTGGAGGATAGTTGTGCCTTTTCAGATCCAATGGATAAAAAGTTAGAGGGTTACCTTAAGAAAATGTTTGTTCAACAAGGTTTTATATTGCAACCCCTTGCATGCATTGCGCCTGTCACGGCTGCGGCAGCATTTTGGTTTGAGTCTCTGGAAGAGACCCTTGACTCAGCGCCATTAGATGAGATTACACACAAGCTTAAAACCCTTAAGCTAGCTAATTCATTTATTTCTGATGCCGTAGTACATTTAACTAAACTTACGGCTAAGAATTCCGGATTCGCCATTCAGGCACGCAGAGCGCTGTGGCTAAAATCCTGGTCAGCTGATGTAACTTCTAAATCTAAATTACTTAACATACCTTTCAAGGGGCAGACTTTATTCGGGCCCGGTTTGAAAGAAATTATCGCTGATATTACGGGAGGTAAAGGCCATGCCCTGCCTCAAGACAGAGCCAAACCTAGGGCTAGACAGTCTAATTTTCGTGCCTTTCGTAACTTCAAGGCAGGAGCAGCATCAACTTCCTCTGCTCCAAAACAGGAAGGAGCTGTTGCTCGCTACAGACAAGGCTGGAAACCTAACCAGACCTGGAACAAGGGCAAGCAGGCCAGAAAACCTGCTGCTGCCCCTAAGACAGCATGAAGTGAGGGCCCCCGATCCGGAAACGGATCTAGTGGGGGGCAGACTCTCTCTCTCTTCGCCCAGGCTTGGGCAAGAGATGTCCAGGATCCCTGGGCGTTGGAGATCATATCTCAGGGATATCTTCTGGACTTCAAAGCTTCTCCTCCACAAGGGAGATTTCACCTTTCAAGGTTGTCAACAAGCCAGATAAAGAAAGAGGCGTTTCTACGCTGTGTACAAGACCTTTTACTAATGGGAGTGATCCACCCAGTTCTGCGGTCGGAACACGGACAAGGGTTTTACTCAAATCTGTTTGTGGTTCCCAAAAAAGAGGGAACCTTCAGACCAATATTGGATTTAAAGATCCTAAACAAATTCCTAAGAGTTCCATCGTTCAAAATGGAAACTATTCGGACAATCTTACCCATGATCCAAAGAGGTCAGTACATGACCACAGTGGATCTAAAGGATGCTTACCTTCACATACCGATTCACAAAGAACATTACCGGTATCTAAGGTTTGCCTTCCTAGACAGGCATTACCAGTTTGTAGCTCTTTCCTTCGGGTTGGCTACGGCTCCAAGAATCTTTACAAAGGTTCTGGGCTCTCTTCTGGCGGTACTAAGACCGCAAGGAATTTCGGTAGCTCCGTACCTAGACGACATTCTGATACAAGCGTCAAGCTTCCAAACTGCCAAATCTCATACAGAGTTAGTACTGGCATTTCTAAGGTCGCATGGGTGGAAAGTGAACGAGGAGAAGAGTTCTCTCTTACCACTCACAAGAGTTCCCTTCTTGGGGACTCTTATAGATTCTGTAGAAATGAAAATTTACCTGACAGAGGACAGGTTAACAAAGCTTCTTAATACTTGCCGTGTCCTTCATTCCATTCAACACCCGTCAGTGGCTCAATGCATGGAGGTAATCGGCTTAATGGTAGCGGCAATGGACATAGTTCCTTTTGCACGCCTGCACCTCAGACCGCTGCAATTGTGCATGCTAAGTCAGTGGAATGGGGATTACTCAGATTTGTCCCCTACGCTGAATCTGGATCAAGAGACCAGAGATTCTCTTCTATGGTGGCTTTCTCGGCCACGTTTGTCCAGGGGGATGCCCTTCAGCAGGCCAGACTGGACAATTGTAACAACAGACGCCAGCCTACTAGGTTGGGGCGCTGTCTGGAATTCCCTGAAGGCTCAGGGATCATGGACTCAAGAGGAGAGTCTCCTTCCAATAAACATTCTGGAATTGAGAGCAGTTCTCAATGCCCTTCTGGCTTGGCCTCAGTTAGCAACTCTGAGGTTCATCAGGTTTCAGTCGGACAACATCACGACTGTGGCTTACATCAACCATCAGGGAGGGACAAGGAGTTCCCTAGCGATGATGGAAGTATCAAAGATAATTCGCTGGGCAGAGTCTCACTCTTGCCACCTGTCAGCGATCCACATCCCAGGAGTGGAGAACTGGGAGGCGGATTTCCTAAGTCGCCAGACTTTTCATCCGGGGGAGTGGGAACTTCATCCGGAGGTCTTTGCCCAAATACTTCGACGTTGGGGCAAACCAGATATGGATCTCATGGCGTCTCGCCAGAACGCCAAGCTTCCTTGTTACGGGTCCAGGTCCAGGGACCCGGGAGCGGTCCTGATAGATGCCTTGACAGCACCTTGGACCTTCAGGATGGCTTATGTGTTTCCACCCTTCCCGATGCTTCCTCGTTTGATTGCCAGGATCAAACAGGAGAAAGCATCGGTGATTCTAATAGCGCCTGCGTGGCCACGCAGGACCTGGTATGCAGATCTAGTGGACATGTCATCCTGTCCACCTTGGTCTCTGCCTCTGAGACAGGACCTTCTAATTCAGGGTCCTTTCAAACATCAAAATCTAATTTCTCTGAAGCTGACTGTATGGAAATTGAACGCTTGATTTTATCAAAGCGTGGATTTTCAGAGTCAGTAATTGATACCTTAATACAGGCTAGGAAACCTGTTACCAGGAAAATTTACCATAAGATATGGCGTAAATACTTACACTGGTGCGAATCCAAGAGTTACTCATGGAGTAAGGTTAGGATTCCTAGGATATTGTCTTTTCTACAAGAAGGTTTAGAAAAGGGTTTATCTGCAAGTTCTTTAAAGGGACAGATCTCAGCTCTGTCCATCCTTTTTCACAAACGTCTGTCAGAAGTTCCAGACGTTCAGGCTTTTTGTCAGGCTTTGGCTAGGATTAAGCCTGTGTTTAAGACTGTAGCTCCACCGTGGAGCTTAAATTTAGTTAACGTTTTACAGGGTGTTCCGTTTGAACCCCTTCATTCCATTGATATCAAGCTGTTATCTTGGAAAGTTCTGTTTTTAATGGCTATTTCCTCGGCTCGTAGAGCCTCTGAGTTATCAGCCTTACATTGTGATTCTCCTTATCTGATTTTTCATTCAGATAAGGTAGTTCTGCGTACTAAACCTGGGTTCTTACCTAAGGTAGTCACTAACAAGAATATCAATCAAGAGATTGTTGTTCCATCATTGTGCCCTAACCCTTCTTCAAAGAAGGAACGACTTCTGCACAATCTAGATGTAGTCCGTGCCCTGAAATTTTATTTACAGGCAACTAAGGATTTTCGCCAAACTTCTTCCCTGTTTGTCGTTTATTCTGGACAGAGGAGAGGTCAAAAAGCATCTGCTACCTCTCTATCCTTTTGGCTTCGTAGTATAATACGTTTAGCCTATGAGACTGCTGGACAGCAACCTCCTGAAAGGATTACAGCTCATTCTACTAGAGCTGTGGCTTCCACTTGGGCCTTTAAGAATGAGGCCTCTGTTGAACAGATTTGCAAGGCTGCAACTTGGTCTTCTCTTCATACTTTTTCCAAATTTTACAAATTTGACACTTTTGCTTCTTCGGAGGCTGTTTTTGGGAGAAAGGTTCTTCAGGCAGTGGTTCCTTCCGTATAAAGATCCTGCCTGTCCCTCCCGTCATCCGTGTACTTTAGCTTTGGTATTGGTATCCCATAAGTAATGGTTGACCCGTGGACTGACTACACTTAACAGGAGAAAACATAATTTATGCTTACCTGATAAATTCCTTTCTCCTGTAGTGTAGTCAGTCCACGGCCCGCCCTGTTTTTTATGGCAGGTCTAAATTCTAAATTTTAAATTATACTCCAGTCACCACTGCACCCTATAGTTTCTCCTTTCTCGTTTGGTTTTCGGTCGAATGACTGGGTGTGACGTAGAGGGGAGGAGCTTTATAGCAGCTCTGCTTGGGTGATCCTCTTGCACTTCCTGTTGGGGAGGAGTTAATATCCCAAAAGTAATGGATGACCCGTGGACTGACTACACTACAGGAGAAAGGAATTTATCAGGTAAGCATAAATTATGTTTTTTTGCTTGTTTACATTTATCAAAGTGTTTTCCAAGCTTGCTGGTCTCATTGCTAGTCTGTTTAAACATGTCTGACATAGAGGAAACTAGGGCTGCAACAACTAATCGGTAAGTTTTGATCATAAAAATAGTTGTCAACAAATCTCATTATCAATTAGGTGGTCAGCGATTAGTTGGTCAGTTGCACAGCACCAGCTGCTTTAATCTGACGATCTACTGCAACTAAGATTGTGCAAAAAAAATTTAATTTATTTATTTTTTTAATCTTTTTTCTATCCGATTAATCGGACAATAATTATCCGATTAATTGGATAGAAAAAATAATAAATAAAAATGTTTGTACAATACCATGTGCAGGAGTTCATCGGATTGAAGCAGCTGGTGCTGTGCAATAACCAACTAATCGCTGACCACCTAATTGATAATGACATTCTTTGACAACTATTTTTATGATCAATCTTACCGATTAGTTGTTGCAGCCCTAGAGGAAACTCCTTGTTCATTATGTTTAGAAGCCATTGTGGAACCCCCTCTTTTAATGTGTACCTAATGTACTGATTTTACTTTGTTATAAAGATCATATTCTGTCTTTAAAAGATTAATCACCAGAGGGAACTGACAAGGGGGAAATTATGCCGACTAACTCGCCCCACGTGTCAGAACCTTTGACTCCCGCTCAAGAGACGCCAAGTACATCTAGCGCTCCCATGGCGTTTACTTTACAAGACATGGCGGCAGTTATGGATCATACCCTTACAGCGGTATTGTCCAAACTAACAGGGTTACAAGGAAAGCGAGACAGCTCTGGGGCTAGAAAAAATACAGAGCACTCTGACGCTTTAGTAGCTATGTCTGATATCCCCTCACAATATGCAGAAGCTGAGGCAGGAGAGCTTCTTTCTGTGGGTGATTCTGATATGTCAACATTTAAATTTAAGCTTGAACACCTCCGCATGTTGCTCAGGGAGGTCTTAGCTACTCTTTATGACTGTGACACCATTATAGTGCCAGATAAATTGTGTACATTGGATAAATACTATGCAGTGCCTGTTTACACTGATGTTTTTCCAATACCTAAAAGGTTTTCAGAAATTATTACTAAGGAATGGGATAGACCAGGTGTACCGTTCTCTCCCCCTCCTATTTTTAAGAAAAAGTTTCCAATAGATGCCGCTACACAGGACTTATGGCAAACGGTCCCTAAGGTGGAGGGAGCAGTTTCTACCCTAGCTAAGCGTACAACTATCCCCATCGAGGACAGTTGTGCTTTCCTAGATTCAATGGATAAAAAGTTAGAGGGTTACCTTAAGAAAATGTTTATTCAACAAGGTTTTATTCTCCAGCCTCTTGCATGCATTGCCCCAGTCACTGCTGCTGCGGCCTTCTGGTTTGAGTCTCTGGAAGAGGCCTTACAGGTAGAAACTCCATTGGATGATATACTTGACAAGCTTAAAGCGCTTAAGCTAGCCAATTCATTTGTTTCTGACGCCGTTGTTCATTTAACTAAACTAACGGCTAAGAACTCAGGTTTTGCTATTCAGGCGCGTAGGGCGCTATGGCTTAAATCCTGGTCAGCTGACGTTACTTCAAAGTCTAAGCTTCTCAATATTCTCTTCAAGGGGCAGACCCTATTCGGGCCTGGACTGAAGGAGATCATTTCTGATATTACTGGAGGAAAAGGTCATGCCCTTCCTCAGGATAGGTCTAATAAATTAAGGACCAAACAAACTAATTTTCGTGCCTTTCGAAACTTTAAGACGAGCGCGGCATCATCTTCCTCTAATACAAAACAAGAGGGAAATTTTGCCCAGTACAAGCCGGTCTGGAGACCTAACCAGGCTTGGAACAAAGGTAAACAGGCCAAGAAGCCTGCTGCTGCCTCTAAGACAGCATGAAAGATTGGCCCCCGATCTGGTAACGGATCTAGTAGGGGGCAGACTTTCTCTCTTCGCCCAGGCTTGGGCAAGAGACGTCCAGGATCCCTGGGCGTTGGAAATTGTGTCCCAGGGATATCTTCTGGACTTCAGAGCTTCTTCCCCAAAAGGAAGATTTCACCTTTCACAATTATCTGCAGACCAGATAAAGAGAGAGGCATTCTTACATTGTGTTCAAGACCTCCTAGTTATGGGAGTGATCCACCCAGTTCCAAAGGAGGAACAGGGGCAAGGATTCTATTCAAATCTATTTGTGGTTCCCAAGAAAGAGGGAACCTTCAGACCAATCTTAGATCTCAAAATCCTAAACAAATTTCTCAGGGTCCCATCTTTCAAGATGGAGACTATTCGAACCATCCTACCTATGATCCAGGAGGGTCAATACATGACTACCGTGGACTTAAAGGATGCTTATCTTCACATTCCGATACACAAATATCATCATCGGTTTCTCAGGTTCGCCTTCCTAGACAGGCATTACCAGTTTGTGGCTCTTCCCTTTGGGTTAGCTACGGCACCAAGAATCTTTACGAAGGTTCTGGGGTCACTTCTGGAGGTCCTAAGGCCGCGGGGCATAGCAGTAGCCCCCTTACTTAGACGACATTCTGATAAAGGCGTCAAATTTCCAAATTACCAAGTCCCATACGTACATTGTTCTGGCATTCCTGAGGTCTCATGGGTGGAAAGTGAACGAAAAGAAGAGTTCTCTATCCCCTCTCACAAGAGTTTCCTTCCTGGGAACTCTGATAGATTCTGTAGAAATGAGGATTTACCTGACAGAGGCCAGGTTGTCAAAACTTCTAAATTCCTGCCGTGTTCTTTATTCTACTTCTCGCCCTTCGGTGGCTCAGTGTATGGAAGTAATCGGCTTAATGGTAGCGGCAATGGACATAGTGCCGTTTGCCCGCCTACATCTGACTGCTGCAACTCTGCATGCTCAGTCAGTGGAATGGGGATTACACAGATTTGTCCCCTCTACTAAATCTGGATCAAGAGACCAGGGATTCTCTTCTCTGGTGGCTATCTCGAGTCCATGTGTCCAAAGGTATGACCTTCCGCAGGCCAGATTGGACAATAGTAACAACAGATGCCAACCTTCTGGGCTGGGGGGCAGTCTGGAACTCTCTGAAGGCTCAGGGGTCATGGACTCAGGAGGAGGCTCTCCTTCCGATAAACATTCTGGAACTAAGAGCGATATTCAATGCTCTTCAGGCTTGGCCTCAGCTAGCGGCAGTGAGGCTCATCAGATTTCAGTCGGACAACATCACGACTGTAGCTTACATCAACTATCAAGGGGGAACAAGGAGTTCCCTAGTGATGTTGGATGTTTCAAAGATAATTCGTTGGGCAGAGATTCACTCTTGCCACCTATCAGCTATCCATATCCCAGGAGTAGAGAACTGGGAGGCGGATTTTCTAAGTCGACAGACTTTTCATCCGGGGGAGTGGGAGCTCCATCCGGAGGTGTGTTTGCACAGTTGATTCAACGTTGGGGCAAACCAGAACTGGATCTCATGGCGTCTCGCCAGAACGCCAAGCTTCCTTGTTACGGATCCAGGTCCAGGGATCCCAAGGCAGCGCTGATAGATGCTCTAGCAGCGCCTTGGTCCTTCAACCTGGCTTACGTGTTTCCACCGTTTCCTCTGCTCCCTCTTCTGATTGCCAAGGTCAAGCAGGAGAGAGCATCTGTGATTTTGATAGCACCTGTGTGGCCACGCAGGACTTGGTATGCAGATCTGGTGGACATGTCATCCTTTCCACCATGGACTCTGCCTCTGAGGCAGGACCTTCTACTTCAGGGTCCTTTCAACCATCCAAATCTAATTTCTCTGCGGCTGACTGCTTGGAGATTGAACGCTTGATTTTATCAAAGCGTGGTTTCTCTGAGTTGGTCATTGATACCTTAATACAGGCGTGAAAGCCTGTCACCAGGAAAATCTATCATAAGATATGGTGTAAATATCTTCATTGGTGTGAATCCAAGGGTTACTCATGGAGTAAGGTCAGGATTCCTAGGATATTATCTTTTCTCCAAGATGGATTGGAGAAGGGTTTGTCAGCAAGTTCCTTAAAGGGACAGATTTCTGCTCTGTCTATTCTTTTGCACAAACGTCTGGCTGAGGTTCCAGACGTGCAGGCGTTTTGTCAGGCTTTAGTCAGAATTAAGCCTGTGTTTAAACCTGTTGCTCCGCCTTGGAGTTTAAATTTAGTTCTTAAGGTTCTTCAAAGGGTTCCGTTTGAACCTTTGCATTCCATAGATATTAAGCTCTTATCTTGGAAAGTTTTGTTTTTAGTAGCTATCTCCTCGGCTCGAAGAGTTTCGGAGTTATCTGCTTTACAATGCGATTCTCCTTATCTCATTTTTCGTTCCGATAAGGTAGTGTTACGTACCAAACCTGGTTTTCTACCTAAGGTGGTATCTAATAAAAATATCAATCAGGAGATTGTTGTACCGTCACTGTGTCCTAATCCTTCTTCAAAGAAGGAACGTCTTTTACACAATCTTGACGTGGTTCGTTCTTTAAAGTTTTATTTACAAGCTACTAAAGATTTTCGTCAAACATCTGCATTGTTTGTTGTCTACTCTGGACAGAGGAAAGGCCAAAAGGCTTCGGCAACTTCTTTCTTTTTGGCTGAGGAGTATAATACGCTTAACTTATGAAACTCCTGGCCAGCAGCCTCCTGAAAGGGTTACAGCTCATTCTACTAGAGCGGTAGCTTCCACATGGGCTTTTAAGAATGAGGCTTCTGTTGAACAGATTTGTAAGGCGGCGACTTAGTCTTCGCTTCATACTTTTTCAAAATTCTATAAATTTGATACTTTTGCTTCTTCAGAGGCTATTTTTGGGAGAAAGGTTTTGCAGGCAGTGGTGCCTTCCGTTTAAGCACCTGTCTTGTCCCTCCCTTCATCCGTGTCCCATAGCTTTGGTATTGGTATCCCACAAGTAATGGATGATCCGTGGACTGGATACACCTAACAAGAGAAAACATAATTTATGCTTACCTGATAAATTTATTTCTCTTGTGGTGTATCCAGTCCACGGCCCGCCCTGTCATTTTAAGGCAGGTGTGTTTTATTTTTAAACTACAGTCACCACTGCACCCTATGGTTTCTCCTTTCTCTTGCTTGTCTTCGGTCGAATGACTGGTAGTGGCAGTTGGAGGAGGAGCTATATAGACAGCTCTGCTGTGGGTGATCCTCTTGCAGCTTCCTGTTGGGAAGGAGAATATCCCACAAGTAATGGATGATCCGTGGACTGGATACACCACAAGAGAAATAAATTTATCAGGTAAGCATACATTTTGTTTTTCTTTCCTAAGACATGGAGAGTCCACAACATCATTCCAATTACTAGTGGGATATTCACTCCTGGCCAGCAGAAGGAGGAAAAGAGCACCCCAGCAGAGCTGTTATGTGTCACTTCCCTTACCCATAACCCCCAGTTATTCTCTTTGCCTCTGTCAATGGAGGATGTGAAGTTGGTGTCTGAAGATATTTTTTCCTTTTTTTGGGTACTTTTCCCTGCAAGCAAGGATTTGAGTTTAGCTGTGTCCACATCAATCTCTTAAGTAAGAGTAGTGGTGGCTTTCTCTTGTAAGGTGTATCCAGTCCACGGATCATCCATTACTTGTGGGATATTCTCATTCCCAACAGGAAGTTGCAAGAGGACACCCACAACAGAGCTGTTATATAGCTCCTCCCCTAACTGCCATATCCAGTCATTCTCTTGCAACTCTCAAGAAGCATTGAGGTAGTAAGAGAGTGGTAAAAAATAGTTAGTTTTTTTTCTTCAATCAAAAGTTTGATAGCGCCTGCGTGGCCACGCAGGACCTGGTATGCATATCTAGTGGACATGTCATCCTTTCCACCATGGACTCTGCCTCTGAGACAGGACCTTCTACTTCAGGGTCCTTTCCACCATCCAAATCTAATTTCTCTGAGACTGACTGCATGAAGATTGAACGCTTGATTTTATCAAAGCGTGGCTTCTCACGAGTCAGTCATTGATACCTTAATACAGGCACGAAAGCCTGTCACCAGGAAAATTTATCATAAGATATGGCGTAAATATCTTTATTGGTCTGAATCCAAGGGTTACTCATGGAGTAAGGTCAGGATTCCCAGGATATTATCCTTTCTCCAAGAAGGTTTGGAAAAAGGATTGTCAGCTAGTTCATTAAAGGGACAGATTTCTGCTCTGTCTATTCTTTTACACAAGCGTCTGGCAGATGTCTGTGTTTAAACCTGTTGCTCCGCCATGGAGCTTAAATTTGATTCTTAAGGTTCTTCAAGGAGTTCCGTTTGAACCTCTTCATTCCATAGATATCAAACTTTTATCTTTGAAAGTTCTTTTTTTGGTAGCTATTTCCTCGACTCGTAGAGTCTCCGAGTTATCTGCCTTACAATGTGATTCTCCTTATCTGATTTTCCATACGGATAAGGTAGTCCTACGTACCAAACCTGGGTTTTTACCTAAGGTGGTATCTAACAAGAATATCAATCAAGAGATTGTGTCCTAATCCTTCTTCAAAGAAGGATAGTCTATTACACAATCTGGACGTGGTTCGTGCTTTAAAGTTTTACAAGCTACTAAAGATTCCCGTCAAACATCTGCTTTGTTTGTTGTCTACTCTGGACAGAGGAGAGGTCAAAAGGCTTCGGCAACCTCTTTCTTTTTGGCTAAGAAGCATAATCCGCTTAGCCTATGAGACTGCTGGACAGCAGCCTCCTGAAAGGATTACAGCTCATTCTACTAGAGCTGTGGCTTCCACTTGGGCCTTTAAAAATGAGGCTTCTGTTGAACAGATTTGCAAGGCGGCGACTTGGTCTTCGCTTCATACCTTTTCAAAATTCTACAAATTTGATACTTTTGCTTCTTCGGAGGCTATTTTTGGGAGAGAGATTTTGCAGGCAGTGGTGCCTTCCGTTTAAGTACCTGCCTTGTCCCTCCCTTCATCCGTGTACTTTAGCTTTGGTATTGGTATCCCACAAGTAATGGATGATCCGTGGACTGGATACACCTTACAAGAGAAAACACAATTTCTTTCATGTAATTAGCAAGAGTCCATGAGCTAGTGACTTTTGGGATATACATTACTACCAGGAGGGGCAAAGTTTCCAAAAACCTCAAAATGCCTACAAATACACCCCTCACCACACCCACAAATCAGTTTTACAAACTTTGCCTCCTATGGAGGTGGTGAAGTAAGTTTGTGCTAGATTCTACGTTGATATGCGCTCCGCAGCAGATTGGAGCCCGGTTTTCCTCTCAGCGTGCAGTGAATGTCAGAGGGATGTGAGGAGAGTATTGCCTATTTGAATGCAATGATCTCCTTCTACCGGGTCTATTTCATAGGTTCTCTGTTATCGGTCGTAGAGATTTATCTCTTACCTCCCTTTTCAGATCGACGATATACTCTTATATATATATATATATATATATATATATATATATATATATATATATATATATATATATATATATATATATATATATATATATATATATATATACCATTACCTCTGCTGATTTTCGTTTCAGTACTGGTTTGGCTTTCTACAACATGTAGATGAGTGTCCTGGGGTAAGTAAGTCTTATTTTCTGTGACACTCTAAGCTATGGTTGGGCACTTTTTTAATAAAGTTCTAAATATATGTATTCAAACATTTATTTGCCTTGACTCAGGATGTTCAACATTCCTTATTTTCAGACAGTCAGTTTTATATTTGGGATAATGCATTTGAATCAATCATTTTTTCTTACCTTAAAAATTTGACTTTTCCCTGTGGGCTGTTAGGCTCGCGGGGGCTGAAAATGCTTCATTTTATTGCGTCATTCTTGGCGCAGACTTTTTTGGCGCAAACATTTTTTCTGTTTCCGGCGTCATACGTGTCGCCGGAAGTTGCGTCATTTTTTGACGTTTTTTGCGTCAAGTGTCGGCGTTCCGGATGTGGCGTCATTTTTGGCGCCAAAAGCATTTAGGCGCCAAATAATGTGGGCGTCTTATTTGGCGCTAAAAAAATATGGGCGTCACTTTTGTCTCCACATTATTTAAGTCTCATTATTTATTGCTTCTGGTTGCTAGAAGCTTGTTCACTGGCATTTTTTCCCATTCCTGAAACTGTCATTTAAGGAATTTGATCTATTTTGCTTTATATGTTGTTTTTTTTATTACATATTGCAAGATGTCCCACATTGCAACTGAGTCAGAAGATACTTCAGGAAAATCGCTGCCTGGTGCTGGAGCTACCAAAGCTAAGTGTATCTGCTGTAAACTTTTGGTATCTGTTCCTCCAGCTGTTGTTTGTATTGAATGTCATGACAAACTTGTCAATGCAGATAAAATTTCCTTTAGTAAAGTTCCATTACCTGTTGCTGTTCCGTCAACATCTAATACTCAGTGTTCCTTTGTTTCTGAATCCATTAAGAAGGCTTTGTCTGTTATTCCTCCTTCTAAGCATAAAAAATCTTTTAAAACTTCTCATTGTTCAGATGAATTTTTAAATGAACATCATCATTCTGATTCTGATAATGGTTCTTCTGGTTCAGAGGATTCTGTCTCAGAGGTTGATGCTGATAAATCTTCATATTTATTTAAAATGGAATTTATTCGTTCTTTACTTAAAGAAGTTCTAATTGCTTTAGAAATTGAGGATTCTGGTCCTCTTGATACTAAATCTAAACGTTTAGATAAGGTTTTTAAATCTCCTGTAGTTTTTCCAGAAGTTTTTCCTGTTCCTAGTGCTATTTCTGAAGTAATTTCCAGGGAATGGAATAATTTGGGTAATTCATTCACTCCCTCTAAACGTTTTAAGCAATTATATCCTGTGCCATCTGACAGATTAGAGTTTTGGGACAAAATCCCTAAGGTTGATGGGGCTGTCTCTACTCTTGCTAAGCGTACTACGATTCCTACGGCAGATGGTACTTCCTTTAAGGATCCTTTAGATAGGAAAATTGAATCCTTTCTAAGAAAAGCCTATTTGTGTTCAGGTAATCTTCTTAGACCTGCTATATCTTTGGCGGATGTTGCTGCAGCTTCAACTTTTTGGTTGGAAGCTTTAGCGCAACAAGTAACAGATCATAATTCTCATAGCATTATTATTCTTTTTCAACATGCTAATAATTTTATTTGTGATGCCATCTTTGATATCATTAGGGTTGATGTCAGGTATATGTCTCTAGCTATTTTAGCTAGAAGAGCTTTATGGCTTAAAACTTGGAATGCTGATATGTCTTCTAAGTCAACTCTGCTTTCCCTTTCTTTCCAGGGTAATAAATTATTTGGTTCTCAGTTGGATTCTATTATTTCAACTGTTACTGGAGGGAAAGGAACTTTTTTACCACAGGATAAAAAATCTAAAGGTAAATTCAGGTCTAATAATCGTTTTCGTTCCTTTCGTCACAACAAGGAACAGAAATCTGATCCTTCATCCTCAGGAGCGGTATCAGTTTGGAAACCATCTCCAGTCTGGAATAAATCCAAGCCTTCTAGAAAATCAAAGCCAGCTTCTAAGTCCACATGAAGGTGCGGCCCTCATTCCAGCTCTGCTGGTAGGGGGCAGATTACGTTTTTTCAAAGAAATTTGGATCAAATCCGTTCACAATCTTTGGATTCAGAACATTGTTTCAGAAGGGTACAGAATTGGCTTCAAAATAAGACCTCCTGCAAAGAGATTTTTTCTTTCCCGTGTCCCAGTAAATCCAGCGAAGGCTCAAGCATTTCTGAAATGTGTTTCAGATCTAGAGTTGGCTGGAGTAATTATGCTAGTTCCAGTTCTGGAACGGGGGCTGGGGTTTTATTCAAATCTCTTCATTGTACCAAAGAAGGAGAATTCCTTCAGACCAGTTCTGGATCTAAAGATATTGAATCGTTATGTAAGGATACCAACATTCAAAATGGTAACTATAAGGACTATCCTGCCTTTTGTTCAGCAAGGGCATTATATGTCTACAATAGATTTACAGGATGCATATCTACATATTCCGATTCATCCAGATCACTTTCAGTTTCTGAGATTCTCTTTCCTAGACAAGCATTACCAGTTTGTGGCTCTACCGTTTGGTCTAGCAACAGCTCCAAGAATTTTTACAAAGGTTCTCGGTGCCCTTCTGTCTGTAATCAGAGAACAGGGTATTGTGGTATTTCCTTATTTGGACGATATCTTGGTACTTGCTCAGTCTTTACATTTAGCAGAATCTCATACGAATCGACTTGTGGTGTTTCTTCAAGATCATGGTTGGAGGATCAATTTACTAAAAAGTTCATTGATTCCTCAGACAAGGGTAACCTTTTTGGGTTTCCAGATAGATTCAGTGTCCATGACTCTATCTTTGACAGACAAGAGACGTCTAAAATTGATATCAGCTTGTCGAAACCTTCAGTCACAATCATTCCCTTCGGTAGCCTTATGCATGGAAATTCTAGGTCTTATGACTGCTGCATCGGACGCGATCCCCTTTGCTCGTTTTCACATGCGACCTCTTCAGCTCTGTATGCTGAACCAATGGTGCAGGGATTACACAAAGATATCTCAATTAATATCTTTAAAACCGATTGTACGACACTCTCTGACGTGGTGGACAGATCACCATCGTTTAATTCAGGGGGCTTCTTTTGTTCTTCCGACCTGGACTTTAATTTCAACAGATGCAAGTCTTACAGGTTGGGGAGCTGTGTGGGGGTCTCTGACGGCACAAGGGGTTTGGGAATCTCAGGAGGTGAGATTACGATCAATATTTTGGAACTCCGTGCAATTTTCAGAGCTCTTCAGTCTTGGCCTCTTCTGAAGAGAGAATCGTTCATTTGTTTTCAGACAGACAATGTCACATCTGTAGCATACATCAATCATCAAGGAGGGACTCAGTCCTCTAGCTATGAAAGAAGTATCTCAAATTCTGGTTTGGGCGGAATCCAGCTCCTGTCTAGTTTCTGCGGTTCATATCCCAGGTATAGACAATTGGGAAGCGGATTATCTCAGTCGCCAAACGTTGCATCCGGGCGAATGGTCTCTTCACCCAGAGGTATTTCTTCAGATTGTTCAAATGTGGGGGCTTCCAGAAATAGATCTGATGGCCTCTCATCTAAACAAGAAACTTCCCAGGTATCTGTCCAGATCCAGGGATCCTCAAGCGGAAGCAGTGGATGCATTGTCACTTCCTTGGAAGTATCATCCTGCCTATATCTTTCCGCCTCTAGTTCTTCTTCCAAGAGTGATCTCTAAAATTCTGAAGGAATGCTCGTTTGTTCTGCTGGTAGCTCCAGCATGGCCTCACAGGTTTTGGTATGCGGATCTTGTCCGGATGGCTTCTTGCCAACCGTGGACTCTTCCGTTAAGACCAGACCTTCTGTCTCAAGGTCCTTTTTTCCATCAGGATCTCAAATCCTTAAATTTAAAGGTATGGAGATTGAACGCTTGATTCTTAGTCAAAGAGGTTTCTCTGACTCTGTGATTAATACTATGTTACAGGCTCGTAAATCTGTATCTAGGGAGATATATTATAGAGTCTGGAAGACTTATATTTCTTGGTGTTTTTCTCATCAGTTTTCCTGGCATTCTTTTAGAATTCCAAGAATTTTACAGTTTCTTCAGGATGGTTTGGATAAAGGTTTGTCTGCAAGTTCCTTGAAAGGACAAATCTCTGCTCTTTCTGTTCTTTTTCACAGAAAGATTGCTAATCTTCCTGATATTCATTGTTTTGTACAAGCTTTGGTGCGTATAAAACCTGTTAAGTCAATTTCTCCTCCTTGGAGTTTGAATTTGGTTCTGGGGGCTCTTCAAGCTCCTCCGTTTGAACCTATGCATTCATTGGACATTAAATTACTTTCTTGGAAAGTTTTGTTCCTTTTGGCCATCTCTTCTGCCAGAAAAGTTTCTGAATTATCTGCTCTTTCTTGTGAGTCTCCTTTTTTGATTTTTCATCAGGATAAGGCGGTGTTGCGAACTTCTTTTGAATTTTTACCTAAGGTTGTGAATTCCAACAACATTAGTAGAGAGATTGTGGTTCCTTCATTATGTCCTACTCCTAAGAATTCTAAGGAGAAGTCATTGCATTCTTTGGATGTGGTTAGAGCTTTGAAATATTATGTTGAAGCTACTAAGACTTTCCGAAAGACTTCTAGTCTATTTGTTATCTTTTCCGGTTCTAGGAAAGGTCAGAAGGCCTCTGCCATTTCTTTGGCATCTTGGTTGAAATCTTTAATTCATCATGCTTATGTCGAGTCGGGTAAATCTCCGCCTCAAAGGATTACAGCTCATTCTACTAGGTCAGTTTCTACTTCCTGGGCGTTTAGGAATGAAGCTTCGGTTGATCAGATTTGCAAAGCAGCAACTTGGTCCTCTTTGCATACTTTTACTAAATTCTACCATTTTGATGTGTTTTCGTCTTCTGAAGCAGTTTTTGGTAGAAAAGTACTTCAGGCAGCTGTTTCAGTTTGAATCTTCTGCTTATGTTTTCATTTAAACTTTATTTTGGGTGTGGATTATTTTCAGCAGGAATTGGCTGTCTTTATTTTATCCCTCCCTCTCTAGTGACTCTTGCGTGGAAAGATCCACATCTTGGGTAGTCATTATCCCATACGTCACTAGCTCATGGACTCTTGCTAATTACATGAAAGAAAACATAATTTATGTAAGAACTTACCTGATAAATTCATTTCTTTCATATTAGCAAGAGTCCATGAGGCCCACCCCTTTTTTTGTGGTGGTTATGATTTTTTTGTATAAAGCACAATTATTTCCAATTCCTTATTTTTTATGCTTTCGCACTTTTTTCTTATCACCCCACTTCTTGGCTATTCGTTAAACTGATTTGTGGGTGTGGTGAGTGGTGTATTTGTAGGCATTTTGAGGTTTGGGAAACTTTGCCCCTCCTGGTAGGAATGTATATCCCATACGTCACTAGCTCATGGACTCTTGCTAATATGAAAGAAATGAATTTATCAGGTAAGTTCTTACATAAATTATGTTTTATGCTTACCTGATAAATTTATTTCTCTTGTGGTGTATCCAGTCCACGGCCCGCCCTGTCATTTTAAGGCAGGTAATTTTTAAATTTAAACTACAGTCACCACTGCACCCTATAGTTTCTCCTTTCTCGGCTTGTTTTCGGTCGAATTACTGGAGGTGGCAGTTAGGGGAGGAGCTATATAACCGCTCTGCTGTGGGTGTCCTCTTGCAACTTCCTGTTGGGAATGAGAATTTCCCTTAAGTAATGGATGATCCGTGGACTGGATACACCACAAGAGAAATTTATCAGGTAAGCATAAATTGTGTTTTTAAGCAGTTAGAAAACAAACCAAGGACGACCTCACCACTTTCTAACATTTGCTGCCCTTGGTATAAAAATCCAGAGTTGGTTACTCTCTTCTTTTTCTACAGGTCTCTGATAG
The DNA here is from genome assembly GCF_027579735.1 of Bombina bombina. Taxonomy (NCBI): domain Eukaryota; kingdom Metazoa; phylum Chordata; class Amphibia; order Anura; family Bombinatoridae; genus Bombina; species Bombina bombina. Next base: position 200,155,293 of record NC_069500.1, on the reverse strand, counting down.
GAGTATGTGTCCTGTCATGCCTTGTGAGCTGTCTTTCTGCCGGACAGCTAAATATGCAGGTAAGTGCTTTTGTCTTCTAGGTACTGGGGACTTATCAAGTTTCTTTTTTCTGCATGTTTTATTTTGACATATTCAATACCTTGGTAAGGATTTATTTGGGCAGTGTGCAGGCACTTTGTATGTGTGGGAGACTTTGGGATTAACTTTCCCTTATGTGTGGGATGGTTCCTCAGGCTGAAAGGTATTATTTTAATTTTATTTTTGTGTTTGGGACAAGTTATGGTGTTAACTTGCCGACTGTGAGACTCTCTGCCCTGTGACCGTTAGTTTAGTGGGGAAAATTCACGCTTTATTGCACAGTTGTTTTCTTCTATAAGGTATGACTAGTCCACGGATTCATCCTTTACTTGTGGGATATTATCCTCCTGCTAACAGGAAGTGGCAAAGAGCACCACAGCAGAGCTGTCTATATAGCTCCTCCCTTAGCTCCACCCCCCAGTCATTCTCTTTGCCTACTCTAAGTACTAGGAAGGGTAAAGTGAAAGAGGTGATAAAATGTTAGTTTTTCTTCAAGCAAGAGTTTTTTTATTTTAAATGGTACCGGTGTGTACTATTTACTCTCAGGCAGCAGATGGATTAAGACTTCTGCCTGGAGGCTGATGATCTTAGCATTTATCACTAAGATCCAGAGCAGTTCCCACAGAATGGCAGAGGAGTAGAAGAAACTTCAGTGTGAGAAACGTTTTCATGCTATAAGCAATGAGGTCATTTTTTTCTGGAGAGACTGTGGTATTTCAGAATTGGCTGACAGTATCCCCATGAGGGAAAGGGTAAGCAGTAATCCTAAAAGATATAGAGGGGTATTACTCAGCTTGCATAAGGGGCTAATAAAAAATGGTTGACACCGAGTAGCAATGTTTGTGGGCAAACGTTTTTTGAACTGGGAGTGCTTATAACGTTTTTGGCAATAACGTTTTTTGAGACTTTGAGGGTACACTTGGCTTCTTTTTTGGGTTTCAGGACCCACATGGCTAGTTTGAGACCGCTCTGGTGCGGTTCATTTGGGCTGAAAAACAGAGTGAGATGGCCGGGGTCTATTTTCGCGCCTCAGTTGCGCAGTTGTATTTACAAAGCAAGCAGCAAGCTCCAACTCCGGTGGGCCCTTGTGGAAGTGTTGGGCCAAATCGAAGCTTTAACCCCATTTTTCCAATCCCTGAGGGCAGGTAGGCGCCACAGCAGGGCTGTGGCGAGGTGCAGGGGGTGTTTTTTTTCCGGATTTAGGCATTATTAACTATCCAGTTTTTCACAGTAAAGGGTTAAGTGTTCCTCCCTTTGTGGGGCAAACTTAGCTGCATAAATTGAATCTTATATCAAAAATTGAAACGATTGGTGCATTTTAAAGCAGTTTTGCAAAAGGTGTATGCTTTTTTTTCTCTTAAAGGCGCAGTACCATTTTTTAAGATTGTTATTTTTTCACTAAATAAAGTGTTTCTTCTATAAGGTACGACGAGTCCACGGATTCATCCTTTACTTGTGGGATATTATCCTCCTGCTAACAGGAAGTGGCAAAGAGCACCACAGCAGAGCTTTCTATATAGCTCCTCCCTTAGCTCCACCCCCCAGTCATTCTCTTTGCCTACTCTAAGTACTAGGAAGGGTAAAGTGAAAGAGGTGATAAAATATTAGTTTTCTTTCATGTAATTAGCAAGAGTCCATGAGCTAGTGACGTATGGGATATACATTCCTACCAGGAGGGGCAAAGTTTCCCAAACCTCAAAATGCCTATAAATACACCCCTCACCACACCCACAATTCAGTTTTACAAACTTTGCCTCCGATGGAGGTGGTGAAGTAAGTTTGTGCTAGATTCTACGTTGATATGCGCTCCGCAGCAAGTTGGAGCCCGGTTTTCCTCTCAGCGTGCAGTGAATGTCAGAGGGATGTGAGGAGAGTATTGCCTATTTGAATGCAGTGATCTCCTTCTACGGGGTCTATTTTATAGGTTCTCTGTTATCGGTCGTAGAGATTCATCTCTTACCTCCCTTTTCAGATCGACGATATACTCTTATATATACCATTACCTCTGCTGATTCTCGTTTCAGTACTGGTTTGGCTTTCTACAAACATGTAGATGAGTGTCCTGGGGTAAGTAAATCTTATTTTCTGTGACACTCTAAGCTATGGTTGGGCACTTTGTTTATAAAGTTCTAAATATATGTATTCAAACATTTATTTGCCTTGACTCAGAATGTTCAACTTTCCTTAACTTTCCTTATTTTCAGACAGTCAGTTTCATATTTGGGATAATGCATTTGATTTAATCATTTTTTCTTACCTTCAAAAATTTGACTTTTTTCCCTGTGGGCTGTTAGGCTCGCGGGGGCTGAAAATGCTTCATTTTATTGCGTCATTCTTGGCGCGGACTTTTTTGGCGCAAAAATTCTTTTCCGTTTCCGGCGTCATACGTGTCGCCGGAAGTTGCGTCATTTTTTTTTTACGTTATTTTGCGCCAAAAATGTCGGCGTTCCGGATGTGGCGTCATTTTGGCGCCAAAAAGCATTTAGGCGCCAAATAATGTGGGCGTCTTATTGGCGCTAAAAATTATGGGCGTCGCTTTTGTCTCCACATTATTTAAGTCTCATTTTTCATTGCTTCTGGTTGCTAGAAGCTTGTTTTTTGGCATTTTTTCCCATTCCTGAAACTGTCATTTAAGGAATTTGATCAATTTTGCTTTATATGTTGTTGTTTTTTCTCTTACATATTGCAAGATGTCTCACGTTGCATCTGAGTCAGAAGATACTACAGGAAAATCGCTGTCTAGTGCTGGATCTACCAAAGCTAAGTGTATCTGCTGTAAACTTTTGGTAGCTATTCCTCCAGCTGTTGTTTGTATTGATTGTCATGACAAACTTGTTAAAGCAGATAATATTTCCTTTAGTAAAGTACCATTGCCTGTTGCAGTTCCTTCAACATCTAAGGTGCAGAATGTTCCTGATAACATAAGAGATTTTGTTTCTGAATCCATAAAGAAGGCTATGTCTGTTATTTCTCCTTCTAGTAAACGTAAAAAATCTTTTAAAACTTCTCTCCCTACAGATGAATTTTTAAATGAACATCATCATTCTGATTCTAATGACTCTTCTGGTTCAGAGGATTCTGTCTCAGAGGTTGATGCTGATAAATCTTCATATTTATTTAAAATGGAATTTATTCGTTCTTTACTTAAAGAAGTTCTAATTGCTTTAGAAATAGAGGATTCTGGTCCTCTTGATACTAATTCTAAACGTTTGGATAAGGTATTTAAATCTCCTGTGGTTATTCCAGAAGTTTTTCCTGTTCCTAATGCTATTTCTGCAGTAATTTCCAAAGAATGGGATAAATTGGGTAATTCATTTACTCCCTCTAAACGTTTTAAGCAATTTTATCCTGTGCCGTCTGACAGATTAGAATTTTGGGACAAAATCCCTAAAGTTGATGGGGCTATTTCTACCCTTGCTAAACGTACTACTATTCCTACGTCAGATGGTACTTCGTTTAAGGATCCTTTAGATAGGAAAATTGAGTCTTTTCTAAGAAAAGCTTATCTGTGTTCAGGTAATCTTCTTAGACCTGCTATATCTTTGGCTGATGTTGCTGCAGCTTCAACTTTTTGGTTGGAAACCTTAGCGCAACAAGTAACACATCATGATTCTCATGATATTATTATTCTTCTTCAGCATGCTAATAATTTTATCTGTGATGCCATCTTTGATATTATCAGAGTTGATGTCAGGTTTATGTCTCTAGCTATTTTAGCTAGAAGAGCTTTATGGCTTAAGACTTGGAATGCTGATATGGCTTCTAAATCAACTCTACTTTCCATTTCTTTCCAGGGTAACAAATTATTTGGTTCTCAGTTGGATTCTATTATTTCAACTGTTACTGGTGGGAAAGGAACTTTTTTACCACAGGATAAAAAATCTAAGGGTAAAAACAGAGCTAATAATCGTTTTCGTTCCTTTCGTTTCAACAAAGAACAAAAACCTGATCCTTCATCCTCAGGAGCAGTTTCAGTTTGGAAACCATCTCCAATCTGGAATAAATCCAAGCCAGCCAGAAAGGCAAAGCCTGCTTCTAAGTCCACATGAAGGTGCGGCCCTCATTCCAGCTCAGCTGGTAGGGGGCAGGTTACGTTTTTTCAAAGAAATTTGGATCAATTCTGTTCACAATCTTTGGATTCAGAACATTGTTTCAGAAGGGTACAGAATTGGTTTCAAGATGAGACCTCCTGCAAAGAGATTTTTTCTTTCCTGTGTCCCAGTAAATCCAGTAAAAGCTCAAGCATTTCTGAATTGTGTTTCAGATCTAGAGTTGACTGGAGTAATTATGCCAGTTCCAGTTCAGGAACAGGGGATGGGGTTTTATTCAAATCTCTTCATTGTACCAAAGAAGGAGAATTCCTTCAGACCAGTTCTGGATCTAAAAATATTGAATCGTTATGTAAGGATACCAACGTTCAAGATGGTAACTGTAAGGACTATTTTGCCTTTTGTTCAGCAAGGGAATTATATGTCCACAATAGATTTACAGGATGCATATCTGCATATTCCGATTCATCCGGATCATTATCGGTTCCTGAGATTCTCTTTTCTGGACAAGCATTACCCGTTTGTGGCTCTGCCGTTTGGCCTTGCTACAGCTCCAAGAATTTTTACAAAGGTTCTCGGTGCCCTTCTGTCTGTAATCAGAGAACAGGGTATTGTGGTATTTCCTTATTTGGACGATATCTTGGTACTTGCTCAGTCTTTACATTTAGCAGAATTTCATACGAATCGACTTGTGTTGTTTCTTCAAGATCATGGTTGGAGGATCAATTTACCAAAAAGTTCATTGATTCCTCAGACAAGGGTAACCTTTTTAGGTTTCCAAATAGATTCAGTGTCCATGACTCTGTCTTTAACAGACAAGAGGCGTCTAAAACTGATGGCAGCTTGTCGAAACCTTCAGTCACAATCATTCCCTTCGGTAGCCTTATGCATGGAAATTCTAGGTCTTATGACTGCTGCATCGGACGCGATCCCCTTTGCTCGTTTTCACATGCGACCTCTTCAGCTTTGTATGCTGAATCAATGGTGCAAGGATTACACAAAGATATCTCAATTAATATCTTTAAAACCGATTGTTCGACACTCTCTAACGTGGTGGACAGATCACCATCGTTTAATTCAGGGGGCTTCTTTTGTGCTTCCGACCTGGACTGTAATTTAAACAGATGCAAGTCTCACAGGTTGGGGAGCTGTGTGGGGATCTCTGACGGCACAAGGAGTTTGGGAATCTCAGGAGGTGAGATTACCGATCAATATTTTGGAACTCCGTGCAATTTTCAGAGCTCTTCAGTTTTGGCCTCTTCTGAAGAGAGAATCGTTCATTTGTTTTCAGACAGACAATGTCACAACTGTGGCATACATCAATCATCAAGGAGGAACTCACAGTCCTCTGGCTATGAAAGAAGTATCTCGAATTTTGGTTTGGGCGGAATCCAGCTCCTGTCTAATCTCTGCGGTTCATATCCCAGGTGTAGACAATTGGGAAGCGGATTATCTCAGTCGCCAAACGTTGCATCCGGGCGAATGGTCTCTTCACCCAGAGGTATTTCTTCAGATCGTTCAAATGTGGGAACTTCCAGAAATAGATTTGATGGCGTCCCATCTAAACAAGAAACTTCCCAGGTATCTGTCCAGATCCCGGGATCCTCAGGCGGAGGCAGTGGATGCATTATCACTTCCTTGGAAGTATCATCCTGCCTATATCTTTCCGCCCCTAGTTCTTCTTCCAAGAGTAATCTCCAAGATTCTGAAGGAATGCTCGTTTGTTCTGCTGGTAGCTCCGGCATGGCCTCACAGGTTTTGGTATGCGGATCTTGTCCGGATGGCCTCTTGCCAACCGTGGACTCTTCCGTTAAGACCAGACCTTCTGTCACAAGGTCCTTTTTTCCATCAGGATCTGAAATCCTTAAATTTAAAGGTATGGAGATTGAACGCTTGATTCTTCGTCAAAGAGGTTTCTCTGACGCTGTGATTAATACTATGTTACAGGCTCGTAAATCTGTATCTAGAGAGATATATTATAGAGTCTGGAAGACTTATATTTCTTGGTGTATTTCTCATCATTTTTCTTGGCATTCTTTCAGAATTCCGAGAATTTTACAGTTTCTTCAGGATGGTTTAGATAAAGGTTTGTCCGCAAGTTCCTTGAAAGGACAAATCTCTGCTCTTTCTGTTCTTTTTCACAGAAAGATTGCTATTCTTCCTGATATTCATTGTTTTGTACAAGCTTTGGTTCGTATAAAACCTGTCATTAAGTCAATTTCTCCTCCTTGGAGTTTGAATTTGGTTCTGGGGGCTCTTCAAGCTCCTCCGTTTGAACCTATGCATTCATTGGACATTAAATTTCTTTCTTGGAAAGTTTTGTTCCTTTTGGCCATCTCTTCTGCCAGAAGAGTTTCTGAATTATCTGCTCTTTCTTGTGAGTCTCCTTTTCTGATTTTTCATCAGGATAAGGCGGTGTTGCGAACTTCTTTTGAATTTTTACCTAAAGTTGTGAATTCCAACAACATTAGTAGAGAAATTGTGGTTCCTTCATTATGTCCTAATCCTAAGAATTCTAAGGAGAAATCGTTGCATTCTTTGGATGTTGTTAGAGCTTTGAAATATTATGTTGAAGCTACTAAATCTTTCAGAAAGACTTCTAGTCTATTTATCTTTTCCGGTTCTAGAAAAGGCCAGAAAGCTTCTGCCATTTCTTTGGCATCTTGGTTGAAATCTTTAATTCATCTTGCCTATGTTGAGTCGGGTAAAACTCCGCCTCAGAGAATTACAGCTCATTCTACTAGGTCAGTTTCTACTTCCTGGGCGTTTAGGAATGAAGCTTCGGTTGATCAGATTTGCAAAGCAGCAACTTGGTCCTCTTTGCATACTTTTACTAAATTCTACCATTTTGATGTATTTTCTTCTTCTGAAGCAGTTTTTGGTAGAAAAGTACTTCAGGCAGCGGTTTCAGTTTGAATCTTCTGCTTATGTTTTTCGTTAAACTTTATTTTGGGTGTGGATTATTTTCAGCAGGAATTGGCTGTCTTTATTTTATCCCTCCCTCTCTAGTGACTCTTGTGTGGAAAGATCCACATCTTGGGTAATCATTATCCCATACGTCACTAGCTCATGGACTCTTGCTAATTACATGAAAGAAAACATAATTTATGTAAGAACTTACCTGATAAATTCATTTCTTTCATATTAGCAAGAGTCCATGAGGCCCGCCCTTTTTTTGTGGTGGTTATGATTTTGTATAAAGCACAATTATTCCAATTCCTTATTTTATATGCTTTCGCACTTTTTTATCACCCCACTTCTTGGCTATTCGTTAAACTGAATTGTGGGTGTGGTGAGGGGTGTATTTATAGGCATTTTGAGGTTTGGGAAACTTTGCCCCTCCTGGTAGGAATGTATATCCCATACGTCACTAGCTCATGGACTCTTGCTAATATGAAAGAAATGAATTTATCAGGTAAGTTCTTACATAAATTATGTTTTTTTATTTCTTTAAGCAAGAGTTTTTTATTTTAAATGGTACCGGTGTGTACTATTTACTCTCATGCAGCAGATGGATGAAGACTTCTGCCTGGAGGCTGATCTTAGCATTTGTCACTAAGATCCAGAGCAGTTCCCACAGAATGGCTGAAGAGTACAAGAAACTTCAGTGTGAGGAACGTTTTCATGCAGTGAGGTATGTTCAGTCATTTTTTTCTGGAGAGACTGTGGTATTTCAGAATTGGCTGACAGTATCCCCATGAGGGAGAGGGTAAGCAGTAATCCTAAGAGCTATAGAAAGGCATTACTAAGCTTGCATAAGGGGCTAATATAAAATGGTTGACAGGGAATTTGAATGTTTGTGGGCAAAAGTTTTGTGAACTGGGAGTGCTGATAACGTTTTTGCCAATAACGTTTTTTAGACTTTGAGGGTACACTTGGCTTCTTTTTTGGGTTTCAGAACCCACATGGCTAGTTTGGAACCACTCTGGTGCGGTTCATTTAGGCTGGAGTGAGATGGGCGGGGCCTATTTTCGCGCCTTAGTTGCACAGTTGTATTTACAAAGCAAGCAGCAAGCTCCAACTCCGGTAGGCCCTTGTGGAAGTGTTGGGCCAAATCGAAGCTTTAACCCCATTTTTCCAATCCCTGAGGGCAGGTAGGCGCCACAGCAGGGCTGTGGCAAGGTGCAGGGGGTGTTTTGTCCGGATTTAGGCCTTATTAACTATCCGGTTTTGCACAGTAAAGGGTTAACTGTTCCTTTCTTTGTGGGGCAATCTCAGCTGCATTATTTGTATATTATATAAAAAAATTGGAACGATTGGTGTATTTTAAAGCAGTTTTGCAGAACGTGTATGCTTTTTTTCTCTTAAAGACGCAGTACCGTTTTTTAAGATGGTTATTTTTTCACTAAATAAAGTGTTTTCAAGCTTGTTTGTGGTCATTACTAGCCTGTTCAACATGTCTGACATTGAGGAAAGCCAATGTTCAATGTGTTTTGAAGCCATTGTGGAACCCCCACAATGTGTCCCTCATGCACTGAAAGGGCAATAAATTGCAAAGAACATATTTTAGCTGATAAAAGTATGTTGCAGGATTATTCTCAGTCAGAAGGGAATCGGGGTATGTCATCTAATTCTCCCCAAGTGTCCCAACCATTAACGCCCGCACAAGCGACGCCAAGTACTTCTAGTGCGTCTAATTCTTTCACCCTGCAAGATATGGCCGCAGTTATGAATACTACCCTCACAGAGGTTTTATCTAAGCTTCCTGGGTTGCAGGGGAAGCGCAGTAGGTCTGGTGTGAGAGTAAATGCTGAGCCCTCTGATGCTTTATTAGCCATATCCGATGTACCCTCACAATGTTCTGAGTTGGGGTTGAGGGATTTGCTGTCGGACGGAGAGATTTCTGATTCAGGAAAGATGTTCCCTCAGACAAACTCAGATATGACGGCTTTTAAATTTAAGCTAGAACACCTCCGCTTGTTACTTAGGGAGGTTTTAGCGACTCTGGATGATTGTCCATTTTACACAATTTCTCTGGAACTACAATAGGGTCACAATCATCCAGAGTCGCTAAAACTCCTTAGCAACAATGTCCAAAATCCTCTTAGGGACCGGAAAAACATTAGTGTAGGCAGGAACTGCAAGATATCTGTCCATTTTACACAATTTCTCTGGAACTACAATAGGGTCACAGATATCTTGAGGTTCCTGCCTACACTGTTTTTCCGGTCCCTAAGAGGATTTCGGACATTGTTGCTAAGGAGTGGGATAGACCAGGTATTCCCTTTCTCCCTCTCCTACTTTTAAGAAAATGTTTCCCATATCGGACACCATGCAGGATTCGTGGCAGACGGTCCCTAAGGTGGAGGGAGCTATTTCTACCCTGGCTAAGCGTACAACTATATCTATTGAGGACAGTTGTGCTTTCAAAGATCCTATGGATAAAACATTAGAGGGTCTCCTAAAGAAAATATTTATTCATCAGGGTTTTCTTCTGCAACCTATAGCGTGCATTGTTCCTGTAACTACTGCAGCTGCTTTTTGGTTTGAGGCTCTAGAGGAGGCTCTTCAGGTTGAGACCCCATTAGATGATATTCTGGATAGAATTAAGGCTCTCAAGTTAGCTAATTCTTTCATTACAGATGCCGCTTTTCAACTGGCGAAATTAGCGGCAAAGAATTCAGGTTTTGCCATTTAGCGCGTTATGGCTTAAGTCCTGGTCTGCTGACGAGTCATCAAAATCTAAGCGCTTAACCATTCCTTTCAAGGGTAAGACCCTGTTCGGGCCTGAACTGAAAGAGATCGTTTCAGACATCACTGGAGGAAAAGGTCATGCCCTTCCTCAGGATAAGACAAGTAAGATGAGGACCAAATAAAATCATTTTCGCTCCTTTCGAAACTTCAAAGGTGGTCCCTCTTCCTCCTCCCCTGCTGCGAAGCAAGAGGGGAATTTTGCTCAATCCAAGTCAGTCTGGAGACCTAACCAGACTTGGAACATGGGTTAACAGGCCTAGAAGCCCGCTGCTGCCACCAAGACAGCATGAAGGGGCATCCCCCGATCTGGGACCGGATCTAGTAGGGGGCAGACTTTCTCTCTTAGCTCCGGCTTGGGCAAGAGACGTTCAGGACTCCTGGGCTTTGGAAATTGTGACCCAGGGGGGTATCTTCTAGATTTCAAAGATTCCCCTCCAAGGGGGAGATTCCATCTTTCTCGATTGTCTGTAAACCAGACAAAAAGAGAGGCGTTCTTACGCTGTGTAGAAGACCTATATACCATGGGAGTAATCTGCCCAGTACCAAAATCAGAACAGGGGCAGGGGTTTTACTCCAATCTGTTTGTGGTTCCCAAAAAAGAGGGAACCTTCAGACCAATTTTAGATCTCAAGATCCTAAACAAATTCCTCAGAGTCCCATCCTTCAAGATGGAGACCATTCAGACTATTTTACCAATGATCCAGGAGGGTCAATATATGACCACCGTGGATTTGAAGGATGCGTATCTGCATATCCCATCCACAAAGATCATCATCAGTTTCTCAGGTTCGCCTTTCTGGACAAGCATTACCAGTTTGTGGCTCTTCCCTTCGGGTTGGCCACAGCTCCCAGAATTTTCACAAAGGTGTTAGGGTCCCTTCTGGCGGTCCAAAGGCCGCGGGGCGTAGCAGTGGCGCCTTATCTGGACGATATCTTAATTCAGGCGTCAATTACCAACTAGCCAAATCTCACACGGACATCGTGTTGGCTTTTTTAAGATCTCACGGGTGGAAGGTGAATGTAAAAAAGAGTTCACTTACCCCTCTCACAAGAGTTCCTTTCCTGAGAACTCTGATAGATTCGGTAGACATGAAAATTTTTCTGAGGGAAAGTTTCGGCATACATATAAAACATTAAAGCCTTACACAATTACATTCAAAGAGTTGCAATAACAAGATATGTTATACAGAGTGCATATTGAGCTACAGAATCTATGGTTGGTAATATCAATTGTGCAACGTAAAGATATAATTTACAAATGCCCATGATAACATAAGCCTTCTCTACCAAGATAAGAGGCCACACTTGGGCCTCAGTACATAAAAGAGAAAATAACATTGACAGAAGGCTATTTAGAGTAGAAGAACCCACTCACGGCTCTCGTTACATTCCCCTCAAATTTTACATTTTCATTATACTGCAACTGTTAATTATAACGAAAACATGGTAAACAGGGAGTGAACACTTATTATATATACAAAAATGGAAAGAATAGAATTAACAGTATAAGATTATATGAATGTAAATATATATTAGACAACCTTGCAAAACTAATAGGAGAGATGAAGCTAAATATGTTGATATACTGCAAGATTTTGCTAGAGAAAAAGGTAAATAAGGTGCGGTATATGCAAGGAAAACCGCGTATTTAGGCCTTCTGCTAAGGAAGTATTATTATGTGGGGTGGGGGGGGGTTAGGAGGTGGTAATTTGCTTATGGTAAATAGATAAAACATCCGATTAGCTTCCGATTGTGCCGAATAACTGTACCTGTAGGGAATTACAGTTGAAATAACTTTTGTAGCATCATAATTCTCCTGTAACTGTCCAACATGCCCATCTATGTTCATTTTACAAAGTGAATTAAACTAGGTGAGACATGCTAGTCATCCAACTATACAAATTCTAATTTTTAAAAGTAGGATGCTGATAGTATAGTGCTCTATTTGTTAAACCTGGATATATGATAACCATAGTGCTCCTCCGGTATACAAGTAGGGTGAGTAAAATACCGATAACAGTACCCAATATAGTTAATCACTATCTGGTGCTAAAGGGTAGGGCATTGAATAGGCCATATGAGTTTAGAACAAAAGAGAAATAGGTGATTGTAAAAGCAGTGAAACAATTGAATAACTCCTCCCCAAGGACATAAATACCCTAACTCCCGGATGTGGGCCCACCATCCAGGACCAGAAGGTGATATATGATTAACACCTAGGGAAAGGGAATTATAACAGCCTATGTTGTGCTATAGCTTAAATTTTTTTGCTAGAATATGACACCCTACCTGGCATGTCTAAAATTGTAAAGTAGGGACTTCCTCACATCATAATTCAACCATCAGGGCTAAGCAAGAAAACCAACAGTGTATTATAAAAATGATCTCAGAATACATGCCCTGAAAACTAACAGTTCTAAAAGTTAGGCACTGTGTGAAGTCTATAAGTAACTACATATGTCAATTGCCTTATTAAGCAAGATATTAAGAGGTTCACTTAAACAACTACATTGGGGGTCAAAATTAAATCTAGACTAAGAAATGAGCACCAGGGGATCACATGTCCAAAGGGAGAAAAAAGGAAAAAAAGTGGTTACAAACATAGGAAATTGTGTAACGTCTAGTTAGCTTATATCTAATAAAAAAATAAGAAAAAACCCTACTAGGTACCCTCTAACGCAAAACTCTAGTTAACAGGCATAACACAAACAATGACCTTAATATGAAATACAGAGATAAGAGAGCTGACTATATCAAGAACACTGTCTATTATCTCCTGAGGCGGCATCTGTGGTCAGCTCAGCCCATTTCATGGTAAGACAAGTACACTTTTAACATCATGGCTTCTTCCCCACACAGACACGGTCTCATGGAATGTGGAGGATCATGCATAGTCCATGGGGTCTCTTTAGTGACAGTAAGTTCTGGGAGTTTAAGCACTGACAGTCCTGTAGCCTGGGCAAGGGTCTCTGTTCGACCAAGTCCATGCAAGGAGGCCAGATGGCAAGTAATGAGCACACATGGTGCTAATTCTCTCTGCTGCAGAGATCTTCTCAACCTTGACAACCTGTCATCTCTTTGAGCCGCCGCCGGGCCCCCACCAGAAGAACTCACCACAACAATCTTTTTCTCTGAACCGGAGCCTAGGGATTTTGATGGCGAGCCGCCTATATCGGATTCAAGTTCCTCCTGGGGTGAGCATGTAATTGTAGTAGAAGTGCTAGCCACATCGCGCTCTTGAGAATGCGAGGTGCCTGTAGCCGGACCCGGTCGTAGCATCACGGTTGTAATCAAGAAGGTAAGGTCTGTCTCTAGTTTGTTCCGGAAGTGCACATCTATCGATTGCAGCATAGCCTGCTCCCAGGCCTCCATGTTAGAACCGTACTCTGGGCTTAGCAGACAGATTGCCTGCAAACCGCCTGCCGCCGCCCCTAGCGAAGATGATGATGGGTGGCTACTTAAGCTCAGTCGCTTAGGAGGTGGCAGTTTATGGTACTCTGGTTCCTAATTCGATTTCAGAGACCACTAAGAAAGGGTCCAGCAACTAAAATGGCGGAGTTCGCTGGGTGGCGGGGTAGAAAGTCTAAAAGTTGGTGTGCGCTTTCAGCATAGATTTCTGTCAGCTCTGCGTTCCTGCATGGGTATTAGAGGGCACTTTGATGATAAATCAGGGAAAGTGAGGCAAATACTATTGCAATATATTGCATATGTTGAATTAGAAATCAGGAGCTTTGTCTAGACACGTCTAGCTTCGTCGGCCGTTGGCTCCTCACCCCAGGAAATCAAAGATTTTAACCACCTGCCGAGCTCTTCATTCCATTCCTCGGCCGTCAGTGGCTCAGTGTATGGAGGTAATCGGACTAATGGTAGCGGCAATGGACATAGTTCCGTTTGCTTGCTTGCATTTCAGACCTCTGCAACTATGCATGCTCAAACAGTGGAATGGGGATTATGCTAATTTATCTCCTCAGATAAATCTGGATCAAGAGACCAGAGACTCTCTTCTTTGGTGGTTGTCACAGGATCATCTGTCCCAGGGAATGTGTTTCCGCAGGCCAGCATGGATCATAGTGACGACGGACACCAGCCTATTGGGCTGGGGTGCAGTCTGGAATTCCCTGAAAGCACAGGGAGTGTGGTCTCAGGAACTGAGATCGATATTCAACGGGCTTCAGGCGTGGCTTCGGCCAGATTCATAAGATTCCAGTCGGACAATATCACGACTGTAGCATATTTCAATCATCAGGGGGGAACAAAGAGTTCTATAGCGATTATAGAGGTTACCAAAATAATTCAATGGGCAGAGACTCACTCTTGCCATCTATCAGCAATCTATATCCCAGGAGTGGAGAACTGGGAAGCAGATTTTCTAAGTCGTCAGACTTTTCATCCGGGGGAGTGGGAACTCCATCCGGAGGTGTTTGCACAATTGATTCATCAATGGGGCACACCAGAATTGGATCTGATGGCGTCTCGTCTAGAACGCCAAACTTCCTTGTTATGGGTCCAGATCAAGGGATCCTCAGGCAGTACTGATAGATGCTCTAGCAGTACCCTGGTCGTTCAACCTGTCTTGTGTGTTTCCACCATATCCTCTCCTCCCTCATCTGATTGCAAGAATCAAACAGGAGAGAGCTTTGGTGATTTTAATTGCACCTGCGTGGCCACGCAGGACTTGGTATGCAGACCTGGTGGACATGTCATCTCTTCCACCATGGACTCTGCCACTAAGACAGGACCTTCTGATTCAAGGTCCGTTCCAGCATCCAAATCTAGTTTCTCTGCAGCTGACTGCCTGGAGATTGAACGCTTGATTTTATCCAAGCGGGGTTTCTTTGAGTCGGTCATAGATACCTTGATTCAGGCTCGAAAGCCTGTCACTAGGAAAATTTATCATAAGATATGGCGTAAATATCTTTATTGGTGCGAATCCAAAGGCTTCCTAGGATTTTGTCCTTTCTCCAAGAAGGGTTGGAGAAAGGGCTATCAGCTAGTTCCTTAAACGGACAGATATCTGCTTTATCAATTTTACTGCACAAGCGTCTGGCAGATGTTCCAGACGTTCAGTCGTTCTGTCAGGCTTTAGTTAGAATCAAGCCTGTGTTTAAACCTGTTGCTCCGCCATGGAGTTTGAATTTAGTTCTTAAAGTTCTTCAAGGGGTTCTATTTGAACCTATGCATTCCATAGATATTAAGATTCTATCTTGGAAAGTTCTGTTTTTAGTTGCTATCTCTTCGGCTTGAAGAGTTTCTGAACTATCTGCATTGCAATGCGACTCGCCTTATCTTATTTTCCATGCTGATAAGGTGGTTTTGCGTACCAAACCTGGATTCCTTCCTAAGGTTGTTACTAATAGGAATATTAATCAGGAAATTGTTGTTCCTTCTCTGTGTCCTAATCCTTCCTCTAAGAAGGAGCGTCTGTTGCACGACTTGGACGTGGTTCGTGCTTTAAAGTTTTACTTTCAAGCGACCAAAGATTTCCGTCAAACATCTTCTTTGTTTGTTGTCTATTCTGGAAGACGTAGAGGTCAAAAGACTACGGCTACTTCTTTCTTTTTGGCTGAAAAGCATCATCCGTTTGGCATACGAGATTGCTGGACAGCAGCCTTCTGAAAGAATTACAGCTCACTCTACTAGAGCGGTGGCTTCCACATGAGCTTTTAAAACTGATGCTTCTGTTGAACAGATTTGTAAGGCTGCGACTTGGTCTTCGCTTCATACCTTTTCCAAATTTTACAAATTTGATACTTTTGCTTCTTCAGAGGTTATTTTTGGGAGAAAAGTTCTTCAAGCAGTGGTGCCTTCTGTTTAACCATCTGTCTTGTCCCTCCCGTTCATCCGTGTCCTGTAGCTTTGGTATTGTATCCCACAAGTAAAGGATGAATCCGTGGACTCGTCGTACCTTACAGAAGAAAAGTAAATTTATGCTTACCTGATAAATTAATTTCTTATATGGTACAACGAATCCACGGCCCGCCCTGTCATTTTAAGACAGATTATATTTTTTGATTTTAAACTTCAGTCACCTCTGCCCCTTTTAGTTTCTCCTTTTGCTTCCTGTACCTTCGGGGGGGGGGGAGCTAAGGGAGGAGCTCTTTGCCACTTCTTGTTACCAGGAGGATAATATCCCACAAGTAAAGTATGAATCCGTGGACTCGTCGTACCATAGAAGAAATTAATTTATCAGGTAAGCATAAATTTACTTTTTCCATTTCCCTGAGGCGGAATGACTGGGGGTTATGGTTAAGGGAAGTGACACATAACAGCTCTGCTGGGGTGCTCTTTGCTGCCTCTTGCTGGCCAGGAGTGAATATCCGATTAGTAATTGGAATGACGTCATGGACTCTCCGTCCGGGAAGAAATTTATCAGGTAAGCATAAATTTTATTTCCATCAAAAGGGGAGGAGAATTCACGGCTTCATTCATTACTATTGGGAATTAAGAACCTGGCCACCAGGAGGAGGCAGCGACACCCCAGCCAAAGGCTTAAAGGGATAGTAAACCCAAAAAATATTTTTATCTTATTAAAAACGTTTTAAAATAATAAATACATTTGTAATAGGTACCTTTGTAAAGTTTTCTTTATATTTTTTGTAATTTCAATAATTTTCAATACTGCGCCAAACCCATTTTCTAATCATTATATGGGGCCTGTTGCTATGTTCTACCTAGGTAGAAACATCATGGCGGCCCGCATGCGCAATTAAACTATTTTATTAGCAACGCATGCGCAGACTCGCCCCCCTCAGTCTACAGCAGTCTGCTGACAGTTCTTTCAAGCAGGAACCACACCTAACAGATTTTTTTCACACAATCTCATCTCCCACATCAAGAGAGTCACAGAGTGCAAATCATTCCATAAGCATCGCTTGGAGGGGCGGCTTCACACTTGCAAATGAGAAGAGACAATTAGGAGAGCAGCGTGTTTACTAGAATTCTTGTGTTTTAAACGTTGAATACGGCAGTGAGTTTGAGAGCTATGTCGGGCTTATCTCCCCCCTCCCTATGGCTGTGTTTGATTTCATGTTGAAACGGAGCCCTTACTGTCACTAGTCAAGCAAACACAGCCAGAGGGAGGGGAGATGAACCCGACAGTTAAATAAACATAGCTCTCAAACTCACTGCCGTATTCAACGTCTAAAACACATTACAGGCAGGGAAGAATTCTAGTATACACGCGGCTCTCCTTAGTGCGGGGATGAAGTGTAGGACAGAAGCAGCTTGTAAAGTCTTGCAGCACAGCTCTCATCCTGAAGCGTGGGTAATAGAGTATCTGTTCATATTGTTCCCGGTCTCCTCTGTTGCCGGTGTGAAGCTGCCCCTTCAACCAATAGGATGAATAAGCTGTGAACAGCTGTGCTTTAACGTCAGTACTGTGCATGCGATGCTGACTGAATGTAATATTTAAATTAAGGGGCCCAGCAGCTTTGCCATTGGATGGGAGGCGGATGATGGATTATATGAGCCATGCCTCATTTTATGGGCGGTCATTACCGCACATTTCATGACAATTGAACCTTTAAAATTAAGGTATGGAAAAAGCTTAATTTAATAAAAAAAAACTATTTTAAATTATTGCATTTATAATAGTAATTATAAAAATATATTTCTCCAACATAGGTGTGTCCGGTCCACGGCGTCATCCTTACTTGTGGGATATTCTCTTCCCCAACAGGAAATGGCAAAGAGCCCAGCAAAGCTGGTCACATGATCCCTCCTAGGCTCCGCCTACCCCAGTCATTCTCTTTGCCGTTGTACAGGCAACATCTCCACGGAGATGGCTTAGAGTTTTTTAGTGTTTAACTGTAGTTTTTATTATTCAATCAAGAGTTTGTTATTTTAAAATAGTGCTGGTATGTACTATTTACTCAGAAACAGAAAAGAGATGAAGATTTCTGTTTGTATGAGGAAAATGATTTTAGCACCGTAACTAAAATCCATGGCTGTTCCACACAGGACTGTTGAGAGCAATTAACTTCAGTTGGGGGAACAGTGTGCAGTCTCTTACTGCTTGAGGTATGACACATTCTAACAAGACGATGTAATGCTGGAAGCTGTCATTTTCCCTATGGGATCCGGTAAGCCATGTTTATCAAGATAGTAAATAAGGGCTTCACAAGGGCTTATTAAGACTGTAGACTTTTTCTGGGCTAAATCGATTCATTATTAACACATATTTAGCCTTGAGGAATCATTTATTCTGGGTATTTTGATATGATTATATCGGCAGGCACTGTTTTAGACACCTTATTCTTTAGGGGCTTTCCCTAATCATAGTCAGAGCCTCATTTTCGCGCCGGTATGGCGCACTTGTTTTTGAGGACAGCATGGCATGCAGCTGCATGTGTGTGGAGCTCTGATACATAGAAAAGTCTTTCTGAAGGCATCATTGGGTATCGTATTCCCCTTTGGGCTTGGTTGGGTCTCGGCAAAGCAGATTCCAGGGACTGTAAAGGGGTTAAATATAAAAACGGCTCCGGTTCCGTTATTTTAAGGGTTAAAGCTTCCAAATTTGGTGTGCAATACTTTTAAGGCTTTAAGACACTGTGGTGAAATTTTGGTGAATTTTGAACAATTCCTTCATACTTTTTCGCAATTGCAGTAATAAAGTGTGTTTAGTTTAAAATTTAAAGTGACAGTAACGGTTTTATTTTAAAACGTTTTTTGTGCTTTGTTATCAAGTTTATGCCTGTTTAACATGTCTGAACTACCGGATAGATTGTGTTCTGACTGTGGGGAAACCAAGGTTCCTTCTCATTTAACTATATGTATTTTATGTCATAAAAATATTTAGTAAAAATGATGCCCAAGATGATTCCTCAAGTGAGGGGAGTAAGCATGGTACTGCATCATCCCCTCCTTCGTCTACACCAGTCTTGCCCATACAGGAGGCCCCTAGTACATCTAGTGCGCCAATACTCCTTACTATGCAACATTTAACGGCTGTAATGGATAATTCTATCAAAAACATTTTAGCCAATATGCCCACTTATCAGCGAAAGCGCGACTGCTCTGTTTTAGAAAATTCTGTAGAGCATGAGAACGCTGATGATATGGTTTCTGAAGGGCCCCTACACCAGTCTGAGGGGGCCAGGGAGGTTTTGTCTGAGGGAGAAATTTCAGATTCAGGAAACATTTCTCAACAAGCTGAACCTGATGTGATTACTTTTAAATTTAAGTTGGAACATCTCCGCGCTCTGCTTAAGGAGGTGTTATCCAATTTGGATGATTGTGATTATCTGGTCATTCCAGAACCACTATGTAAAATGGAAAAGTTCTTAGAGGCCCCGGGGCCCCCCGAAGCTTTTCCCATATCCAAGCGGGTGGCGTACATTGTTAGTAAAGAATGGGACAGGCCCGGTATTCCTTTAGTACCTCCCCCCATATTTAAAAAAATTGTTTTCCTATAGTCGACCCCAGAAAGGACTGATGGCAGACAGTCCCCAAGGTCGAGGGGGCGGTTTCTACTCTACACAAGCGCGCCACTATACCCATAGAAGATAGTTGTGCTTTCCAAGATCCTATGGATAAAAAATTAGAAGGTCTGCTAAAAAAGATGTTTGTTCAGCAAGGTTCCCTTCTACAACCAATTGCATGCATTGTCCCTGTCACTGCAGCCGCGTGTTTCTAGTTTGATGAGCTAGGAAAGGCGATTATTAGTAATTCTTCTTCTTATGAGGAGATTATGGACAGAATTCGTGCTCTTAAATTGGCTAATTCTTTCACCCTAGACGCCACCTTGCAATTGGCTAGGTTAGCGGCGAAAAAATTCTGGGTTTGCTATTGTGGCGCAGAGCGCTTTGGTTAAAATCTTGGGCAGCGGATGCGTCTTCCAAGAACAAATTGCTTGACATTCCTTTCAAGGGGAAAACACTCTTTGGCCCTGACTTGAAAGAGATTATCTCTGATATCACTGGGGGCAAGGGCCACGCCCTTCCTCAGGATAGGTCTTTTCAAGACCAAAAATAAACCTAAGTTTCGTCCCTTTCGCAGAAACGGATCAGCCCCAAGGGCTACGTCCTCTAAGCAGGAAGGTAATACTTCTCAAGCCAATCCAGCCTGGAGACCTATGCAAGGCTGGAACAAAGGAAAGCAGGCCAGGAAACCTGCCACTGCTACCAAGACAGCATGAAATGCGGGCCCCCGATCCGGGACCGGATCTGGTGGGGGGCAGACTCTCTCTCTTCGCTCAGGCTTGGGCAAGAGATGTTCTGGATCCTTGGGCGCTAGAAATAGTCTCCCAAGGTTATTCTCTGGAGTTCAAGGGGCTTCCTCCAAGGGGGAGGTTCCACAGGTCTCAGTTGTCTTCAGACCACATAAGAAGACAGGCATTCTTACATTGGGTAGAAGACCTGCTAAAAATGGGAGTGATTCATCCTGTTCCATTAGGAGAACAAGGGATGGGGTTCTACTCCAATCTGTTCATAGTTCCCAAAAAAGAGGGAACGTTCAGACCAATCTTAGATCTCAAGATCTTGAACAAGTTTCTCAAGGTTCCATCGTTCAAGATGGAAACCATTCGAACACTTCTTCCTTCCATCCAGGAAGGTCAATTCATGACCAAGGTGGATTTCAAGGATGCGTATCTACATATTCCTATCCACAAGGAACATCATCGGTTCCTAAGGTTTGCATTCCTGGACAAGCATTTCCAGTTCGTGGCGTTTTCTTTCGGATTAGCCACTGCTCCTAGGATTTTCTCATAGGTACTAGGGTCCCTTCTGGCGGTGCTAAGACCAAGGGGCATTGCTGTAGTACCTTACTTGGACGACATTCTGATTCGAGCGTCGTCCCTTCCTCAAGTAAAGGCTCACACGGACATTGTCCTGGCCTTTCTCAGATCTCACGGATGGAAAGTGAACGTGGAAAAGAGTTCTCTATCTCCGTCAACGAGGGTTCCCTTCTTGGGAACTATAATAGACTCCTTAGAAATGAGGATTTTTCTGACAGAAGCCAGAAAAACAAAACTTCTAGACTCTTGTCGGATACTTCATTCCGTTCCTCTTCCTTCCATAGCGCAGTGCATGGAAGTGATAGGTTTGATGGTAGCGGCAATGGACATAGTTCCTTTTGTGCGCATTCATCTAAGACCATTACAACTGTTCATGCTCAGTCAGTGGAATGGGGACTATTCAGACTTGTCTCCGAAGATACAAGTAAATCAGAGGACCAGAGACTCATTCCGTTGGTGGCTGTCCCTGGACAACCTGTCACAAGGGATGACCTTCCGCAGACCAGAGTGGGTCATTGTCACGACCGACGCCAGTCTGATGGGCTGGGGCGCGGTCTGGGGATCCCTGAAAGCTCAGGGTCTTTGGTCTCGGGTAGAATCTCTTCTACCGATAAATATTCTGGAACTGAGAGCGATATTCAATGCTCTCAAAGCTTGGTCTCAGCTAGCGAGGGCCAAGTTCATACATCAACCATCAGGGGGGAACAAGGAGTTCCCTAGCGATGGAAGAAGTGACCAAAATCATTCTATGGGCGGAGTCTCACTCCTGCCACCTGTCTGCTATCCACATCCCAGGAGTGGAAAATTGGGAAGCGGATTTTCTGAGTCGTCAGACATTGCATCCGGGGGAGTGGGAACTCCATCCGGAAATCTTTGCCCAAGTCACTCAACCGTGGGGCATTCCAGACATGGATCTGATGGCCTCTCGTCAGAACTTCAGAGTTCCTTACTACGGGTACAGATCCAGGGATCCCAAGGCGGCTCTAGTGGATGCACTAGTAGCACCTTGGACCTTCAAACTAGCTTATGTGTTCCCGCCGTTTCCTCTCATCCCCAGGCTGGTAGCCAGGATCAATCAGGAGAGGGCGTCGGTGATTTTGATAGCTCCTGCGTGGCCACGCAGGACTTGGTATGCAGATCTGGTGAATATGTCATCGGCTCCACCATGGAAGCTACCTTTGAGACGAGACCTTCTTGTTCTAGGTCCGTTCGACCCACTCCAGCTGACTGCTTGGAGATTGAACGCTTGATCTTATCAAAGCGAGGGTTCTCAGATTCTGTTATTAATACTCTTGTTCAGGCCTGAAAGCCTGTAACCAGAAAAATTACCACATAATTTGGTATATCTGTTGGTGTGAATCTGCAGGATTCCCTTGGGACAAGGTTAAGATTCCTAAGAGTCTATCCTTCCTTCGAGAAGGATTGGAAAAAGGATTATCTGCAAGTCCCTTGATGGGACAGATTTCTGCCTTGTCTGTGTTACTTCACAAAAAGCTGGCAGCTGTGCCAGATGTTCTAGCCTTTGTTCAGGCTCTGGTTAGAATCAAGCCTGTTTACAAAATTTTGACTCCTCCTTGGAGTCTCAACCTAGTTCTTTCAGTTCTTCAGGGGGTTCCGTTTGAACCCTTACATTCCGTTGATATTAAGTTATTATCTTGGAAAGTTTTGTTTTTGGTTGCAATTTCTTCTGCTAGAAGAGTTTCAGAATTATCTGCTCTGCAGTGTTCTTCTCCTTATCTGGTGTTCCATGCAGATAAGGTGGTTTTGCGTACTAAACCTGGTTTTCTTCCAAAAGTTGTTTCTAACAAAAACATTAACCAGGAGATAGTTGTGCCTTCTTTGTGTCCTAATCCAGTTTCAAAGAAGGAACGTTTGTTGCACAACTTGGATGTAGTTCGTGCTCTCAAATTTTACTTAGCAGCTACTAAGGATTTCAGACAAACTTCGTCTTTGTTTGTTGTTTATTCTGGTAAACGGAGAGGTCAAAAAAGCAACTTCTACCTCTCTCTCCTTCTGGATTAAAAGCATTATCCGATTGGCTTATGAGACTGCCGGACGGCAGCCTCCTGAAAGAATCACAGCGCACTCCACTAGGGCTGTGGCTTCCACATGGGCCTTCAAGAACGAGGCTTCTGTTGATCAGATATGTAAGGCAGCGACTTGGTCTTCACTGCACACTTTTTCTAAATTTTACAAATTTGATACTTTTGCTTCTTCTGAGGCTATTTTTGGGAGAAAGGTTTTGCAAGCCGTGGTGCCTTCCATTTAGGTGACCTGATTTGCTCCCTCCCTTCATCCGTGTCCTAAAGCTTTGGTATTGGTTCCCACAAGTAAGGATGACGCCGTGGACCGGACACACCTATGTTGGAGAAAACAGAATTTATGTTTACCTGATAAATTACTTTCTCCAACGGTGTGTCCGGTCCACGGCCCGCCCTGGTTTTTTTAATCAGGTCTGATAATTTATTTTCTTTAACTACAGTCACCACGGTAACATATGGTTTCTCCTATGCAAATATTCCTCCTTAACGTCGGTCGAATGACTGGGGTAGGCGGAGCCTAGGAGGGATCATGTGACCAGCTTTGCTGGGCTCTTTGCCATTTCCTGTTGGGGAAGAGAATATCCCACAAGTAAGGATGACGCCGTGGACCGGACACACCGTTGGAGAAAGTAATTTATCAGGTAAACATAAATTCTGTTTTTAATTAGGTTCACATGGGAATCAATTTCTAACCCTTTAAATACCTTTCCCACTCCCCTCATCCCCCAGTCATTCTTTGCCTTTCGTCACAGGAGTTGACAGAGAGGTGCTGAAGATTCGGAGGTCTCTTATGGAGGGTATAACTCTTCGCAATGGGGCTGGAGTTTTAAGTAGCCCTATAAGGCTTCTCAGTGAGGGATTGGGTGAAAGTTAGAGTCCGGAGATGCAGACAGAGTCTCTTGCGAAACCATCCCGACTCATATTAACAGCTCCTACAGCAATCGGCGTTGACTAGCTTCGCAGACTGCTTTCTTCTCTCAAGTCCATGTCAGGAGCGCTGCTTTGATCTGTGACACTTGAATGGCCGTGTTCTTGTTCCACTGCATGGATTCTGGTAAGATCGTTTCATTTTATACACAATATTAACATAGAAGACAGGGCCACAGTGTGGCACCTTTTATCTTTACAGAATCATGGGTTAATATTCTTGGTAGGGGGATTATTGAACAGGGGGGGTTATACATGATATTGTTTGTGTCATTGCTGTGCTTGTGCGAATTGAGGCTCTGGCAAGTGTGGAACTATCAGGTTCTTTTTCCGGGAGTTTTTTGCCTTTTTTGGCGCGTTTTCTCCTTTAGGCAGGGGCGGTCCTGTGCGGCTCCCTTGTTACCGGGTGGAGCTTCTTCACTTCCGGTCTGATCTGCGATGGAGGAGACAAAGCGGTTTCTGTAGTCCGGGTCATAGGTAGTGGTGAGTGCCCCGGCCATTGGTGGTTATAAAGGTGCTTATGTTCTCTTTTATTCTAATAAAGCGCAAACTATGGAGGATTCTGACGCGTTAGAGGGTACTCCCTCTTTAACAAAGTCTCATACCTGTGTTTATTGTGAGGTTCTGATAGACCAGCCTGCGCAATTATGCTCCAGATACATTGAGAGGGTCGAGAACTCTAAAACTAAAAGAATGTCTAGTACCACTGAGCAGTCCACCTCTGAGGGTTCTCCGTCCCGTGAGGTACTTTCCGGAGTGGAGTCCCCTATTGCACATGTAGCGCCCCGGAGTCTGACTGTTGCTCCTTCGGGAGAGACTTGTTGGCCTCAAGATTTTGCGGATCAACTGCAGTCGGCGGTTTCCAAAGTGATCCACGCCTTACCACGCTCTGCTAAGCGCAAGCGTAGGGCCTTTCAAAGCAAACAGGCCCAGGATTTGTCCATGTCGGAAACTCCTGCAGAGTGGTTTGACAACGAGGCCCACTCCAACACTTCGGAGGGGGCTGCTCCTGGGTCAGAATCCGCGTCATCTAAAGCTCCTGCAGAGGAGCCTGGCTATAGGTTTAAGATGGAGAATTTGCGCTTTTTACTAAAGCAAGTGCTTGCTACTCTAGAGGTTCCGGAGCATAATGCTTCCGGAGGAACCTTCTATCCCTAAGTTAGATAAGGTTTATGAGGACAGGGTGGTACCCCAGACCTTCCCGGGTTCCTATAAAGATGGCTAACATTATCAAGAATGTATGGGCTCGATTAGGTTCTTCCTTTTCCCCTTCCTCGTCCTTTAAGAAACTTTTCCCTGTTCCGGAGGCTCAGTTGGAGCTGTGGGGGACCATCCCTAGGGTGGATGGGGCTATCTCCACGCTCGCTAATCGAACGACTTTTCCCCTAGAGGATAGTTAGTTGTTCAAAAAGCCCATGGATAAAAAGTTGGAGAACATGCTGAGAAAGATGTTTCAGCACACAGGGTTTGTTTTTCAGCCGGCAACAGCCGTAGCCATGGTTGCTGGAGCTGCATCATATTGGTGTGATTCCCTGTGTGGAATAATTGCGGGTGATCCCTCTTTCGCAGAGGTGCAGGAAAAGATTAAGGCTTTGAAGGTAGCCAATTTTTTCATTTGTGACGCTAATATGCAGATTATTCGCCTGAATGCTAAGGTGTCAGTTTTTTCGGTTTTAGCGCACAGAGCCTTGTGGCTAAAATTCTGGTCGACGGACATGACCTCTAAATTGAGGTTGCTGTCCATGCCTTTTCAAGGAAAGATTCTGTTCGGTCCAGGCCTGGACTCTCTTATATCCACGGGAGGCAAGGGTGCCTTGCTACCCCAGGATAAGAAATCTAAACCTAAAGAATCTACTTTTCGTCCCTTTCTTGCAGAATGGGCTAAGCGTCCACAGCCTGCCGCGAAAGCGGACCAATCCAAGGGTACTTGGAAACCTGCTCTGTCTTGGAACAAGTCCAAACAGAACAAGAAGCCCGCCAAGACCAAGTCGGCATGAAGGGGCGGCCCCCGACAGGTCTACGGACCGAGTAGGGGGGCAGGTTATCTCTCTTCTACGAAGCCTGGTTGCAGGATGTTCAGGACCCTTGGGTTCTAGAGGTCGTCTCCCAGGGTTACAAGATAGGGTTCAAGTCCTTTCCACCCAGGGGCAGATTCCTTGTGTCAAACCTGTCATCAAGGCCGGAAAAGAGAGGCCTTTCTAGGATGTGTGAGGGATCTTTTCTCTGTGGTGTTATCGTACCAGTACCCCTTGCAGAAAGGGCTCTAGGATATTATTCAAATCTGTAGTTCCAAAAAAGGAGGGCACGTTCCGCCCGATTTTGGATTTGAAATGTTTAAACAAGTTTTTGTCCGTTCCATCGTTCAAAATGGAAACGATCAGGTCCATTTTGCCCCTAGTTCAAGAGGGGCAGTTCATGACCACAATAGACTTGAAGTATGCCTACCTTCATGTTCCAATTTACAGGGACCACTTCAAGGTCCTAAGATTTACTTTTCTGGACTAGCACTTCCAGTTTGTGGCCATTCTTTCGGTCTGGTGACGGCCCAGAGAGTTTTCACAAAGGTTCTCGGGGCTCTGCTTGCAGTGGCCAGATCCAGGGGCATTGCGGTGGCGCCCTATCTGGACGACATCCTGGTTCAGGCGCTGTCCTTCAGTCTAACAGTGGACCATTCAAGGAATTTGCTCCTATTGCTTCAATCTCACGGATGGAAGGTAAACTCCGGAAAGAGCTCCCTGGTACCCAGCACCAGGGTGGATTTTTTGGGCACCATCATACTCTGTCGATTAAGATTTTCCTCACGGATCAAAGATGCAGGAAGCTTGCGTCCACCTGTCTGGCCCTTCGCTCCTCAGTGGCTCAATGTATGGAGGTGATTGGACTCCAGCATAGACGTCATTCCATTTGCCAGGTTTCATCTCAGGCCTCTTCAATTATGCATATTGAGGCAGTGGAACGGCAATCATTCAGATCTGTCACAGCTGATATCCATGGATGTGCAGGCTCGGACCTCCCTCTCTTGGTGGATCTGCCCGGAACAACTGTCCATGGTGACATCCTTCTTGAGACCGTCCTGGGAGGTCGTGACCACGGAAGTGAGTCTAACGGGATGGGGAGCTGTTTGGGGTGGATGGAGCAGGGATAATGGTTTGGCTGGAGTCCCTTTTACCGATGAATATCCTGGAACTTCGAGCGATCTACAATGCTCTGATGGCGTGGTCCCGTCTGGGGACGTTCAACTTTATAAGGTTTCAGACAGACATTACCTTGGTGGCTTACATCAACCAACAGGGGGGTACGAGGAGCTCCCTCGCAATGAGGGAGGTGTCTCGGATCCTGGAATGGGCGTAGTCCCACAACTGCTCTTTCACCGATCCACATTCCGGGTGTGGACAACTGGGAAGCGGACTTCCTCAGCAGGCGAACATTCCATCCGGGGGAATGGTCTCTTAATCCCGAGGTGTTTGCAGAGATTTGCCTCAAATGGGGGACGCCGGAGATAGGTCGCATGGCGTCCAGACTCAATAACAAACTTCCCTGATACGGGTCGAGGGACCCCCAGGCAGAACTGATAGATGCATTAGCGGTGCCTTGGGGGTTCGATCTAGCATACATTTTTTCCTACCTTACCACTTCTACCTCGTATAGTGGCAAGCATAAAGCAGGAGAGAGCGTCGACCATTCTGATTGCTCCTTTGTGGCCGCGGAGGACGTGGTTTGCGGATCTGGTGGGGATGTCATCCTCTCCGCCGTGGAGGTTACCCTGTTGCAGGGATCTGCTGGAACAGGGTCCTTTCCAACATCAAAATCTCGATTCTCTGAGGCTGACTGCGTGGAGATTGAACGCTTAGTCCTAGCCAAGAGAGGTCTTTCTGAAAGTGTGATTGACACTCTAGTTCAGGCAAGAAAGCCAGTCACTCAACGCATCTACCATGAGGTGTGGAGGACTTGCTTGGCCTGGTGTGAGAAACATGGATACCCTTGGCACAAGGTGAGGGTTTCCAGAATTCCGTCTTTTCTTCAAGAGGGTTTGGAGAAGTGTTTTGCCGCTAGTTCCTTAAAGGGACAGATTTCGGCATAATCTGTTTTGTTGCATAGGAGACTCGCTGAGCTCCCTGACATTCAATCCTTTGTTCAGGCTCTGTCTTTAATCATCAGGCTCTGTCTTTAATCATCAGGCTCTGTCTTTAATCATCAGGCTCTGTCTTTAATCATCAGGCTCTGTCTTTAATCATCAGGCTCTGTCTTTAATCATCATGTCTTTAATCATCATGTCTTTAATCATCATGTCTTTAATCATCAGGCTCTGTCTTTAATCATCAGGCTCTGTCTTTAATCATCAGGCTCTGTCTTTAATCATCAGGCTCTGTCTTTAATCATCAGGCTCTGTCTTTAATCATCAGGCTCTGTCTTTAATCATCAGGCTCTGTCTTTAATCATCAGGCTCTGTCTTTAATCATCAGGCTCTGTCTTTAATCATCAGGCTCTGTCTTTAATCATCAGGCTCTGTCTT
This sequence comes from Bombina bombina, assembly GCF_027579735.1. Taxonomy (NCBI): domain Eukaryota; kingdom Metazoa; phylum Chordata; class Amphibia; order Anura; family Bombinatoridae; genus Bombina; species Bombina bombina. The sequence goes on along the minus strand of NC_069500.1, from coordinate 200,127,255 downwards.
TAATCATCAGGCTCTGTCTTTAATCATCAGGCTCTGTCTTTAATCATCAGGCTCTGTCTTTAATCATCAGGCTCTGTCTTTAATCATCAGGCTCTGTCTTTAATCATCAGGCTCTGTCTTTAATCATCAGGCTCTGTCTTTAATCATCAGGCTCTGTCTTTAATCATCAGGCTCTGTCTTTAGGCAGTCTGCTCCCCCATGGAGCTTAAACTTGGTCCTTAAGGTTTTGCAGCAGGTTCCGTTTGAACCTATGCATTCTCTTGACATTAAGGTTCTGTCCTGGAAGGCTCTCTTCCTGTTGGCCATTGATTTGGCTTGCAGAGTATCCGAACTGGCGGCCTTGCAACATGTGCCCCTTATCTGGTTTTTAATACGGTTAAGGCTGTTCTTCCCACTGGCTTGGGGTTTCTCCCCAAGGTGGTGTCCAATCGTAACATCAATCAGGAAATAGTTGTTCCTTCTTTGTGTCCTAACCCTTCTTCGAAGGAGCGGTTACTTCATAATCTAGATGTGGTCCGTGCCCTGAAATTCTATCTTCAGGCTACAAAGGACTTCAGGCAATCTACATCTTTTTGTTGTGTATTCCATGAAGCGCAGGGGTCAGAGGGCTTCTGCTACTTCTTTGTCTTTTTTGCTGAGGAGCTTGATCCGTTTGGCTTACGAGACAGCGGGACATAAGCCTCCTCAGAGGATCACGGCTCATTCCACTAGAGCGGGGGCTTTGTCTTGGGCCTTCAAAAATGAGGCGGCTACTTGGTCTTCCTTGCATACTTTCACAAACTTTTAAAAATTTTACGTTTTTGCTTCTGCGGAAGTGGCTTTTGGGAGAAAGGTTCTACAGGTTGTGGTGCCCTCAGATTAGGGTCCGCCTTTTACCCTCCCAGTTTCATTTAGTGTTCTCTAGAGCTTGGGTATATGTTCCCAATAGTAATGAATGAAGCTGTGGACTCTGCTCCCCTTTAGATGGAAAACATAAATTATGCTTACCTGATAATTTAATTTCCGTCGTGGGGAGGAGAGTCCACGGCTCCCGCCGTATCTCCGGCGGGCGGACCTAAATTTAATTTATCTTCTGGCACCATTTATACCCTGATATTTCTCCTATTGTTCCTTGTTCCCTCGTGAGATTGACTGGGGGATGAGGGGAGTGGGAGAGGTATTTAAGCCTTTGGCTGGGTGTCTTTGCCTCCTCCTGGTGGCCAGGTTCTGTATTTCCCAACAGTAATGAATGAAGCCGTGGACTCTCCTCCCCACGATGGAAATGAAATTATCAGGTAAGCATAATTAGTTTTTTTTTTGTAATAGGTAACTGATATTAAAGAAAGTAAACGTCTAAAATCAAACAATTGATGTTTCCTATACCTATTCATTTTGATGTGAAATATTCTTTACAGTTGCTGCGCCAACGCTGTTTTTAGTCCAAACTGTGTAAATGTCTTTGACTGTTTTTAATTTAAAAACAATGCTAGCATTTAATGTGTGCACATTCTGCTTTAAATTTAGGAGTACATTCAAATGCTGATGCCTCCACTTATTCAAAAATGGAATGTACTGAAGGATGAGGACAAAGATCTTTTCCCTTTACTTGAGGTAAGTGTTCTGTAACAATCATTTTTTTTTTTTTTTTTTTTTTTAATAATGTTTTTATTGAGGCAAACAAAACAGTAAGTAAAACATTTACATATTGCAGGGCAGCATCACAGAAAACAGTAATATAAGACATTTGTTACATCCGTACACCACTAGAAAGTCAAGTCTTGCCCAGCCGGGCAAAAAATTAGCCTTCATCAGTACACCTCATTTTATTATTTAATCTTCCCAGTGTCGTCAATGCTACAGAGATCCACCCAAGGGATCTGAAAACTGGAGTATAGCTGAGGACATATCATTAGTAACTCAGTTTTAGTTTAAGTCGCGTAAAGAAACCAGTAAAAAATCTTATCTTAAACCGTCATCAGGTTAAAGGTTAAGTAAAATAATAATACAACTAACAGACTAAATGTAGGAAAGAGTATATATGTAAACACAGCTATTTTATTCTTATTAGGGCCCAAAGAGCAGCTAAACTCTTTGGCAGAGTTTCGTAGCCTCTGCCCTGTCCAAACAGGAATGGAGGGATAATGCAGGGAATAAAAATTACTTAATCATTACCGCATTGGGGCTAAGAGTGTGTATATTCGCCATTTCTAAAAACACTAAGTGAATGGGATAAAGCAGCTATGTTGGAAACTTCTTCAGATACGATATACTCCTGAGTTATATATAGGTTCAGCCAGACCAAAAGGGAAAACTCTTTCGTGATAACAATAAGTTGAGACATAAAATAATTAACTCATACAACATTAAAGACAATCTAAGGGTTGGCATATTAGCTACATATAATCTTACAAATATACTTTTGCTGGTACCTAAGAAGAAAAGATCTGCAAGCCTATAAAACTTCAGGATAATTAAATTTTGGGTCACAGTTTACACAAGAACCCCCAACTTTCACTGTGTGGCTGTACAAGAATACATAAAAAAAACAGAATGGTCTTAATTATCCAAGGAACATTTCAGTCTTATTGTCCCATTCACTGTATGCTCAAGTATGTGTACACCAAAACAGATCCAACCCAATTAGCCTCTTTTGCCCTTGTAGAACACAGCACACCCATATATTCCTTCGGTGACTATCTAATTGTTTCTAGGTTGTCAGTCCTAAAAGAAAATCGGGTATGCTGCAATGTATAGCCACGTGGAAGTTAGCTAAGCTGAGTGCAATATAGTATTAATAGCTAGCACTATGTGCAGCTAAGAGGTATAAACTTCTCCTACAATATGTTTGTATATGGGACCATTTGTCCTTAGCTCTATAAATGTATGCAGAAGAATAAAACTTCCCAATGTCTACAAATAGAATACTAGAAACATAGATATTACAGCTCCAGATTGCTCAACTAGTAGCTTAAAATATATAGGCATTCAAAAGGTGGCTGTGAGACATGCATCCAACCTCATAGACTTCAAGGGAATGTAGACAGAGAATAACACATACTACCCGTCTAAAGGACATAATCACAGTAAATATATGCATAAATGGTCTCTAAGCACAGTATGAGTAAGGAAACGCACACAATATATACAACAGTAATGAAGTCTCTCTTGTGCACAGTAATGAATAACAGCTTCCATAGACTTTTGGGTAGGAAACACAGCATAAAAATATAAAATAGTTCCTTTGCAGGAGGCAATAGACATTTTCCATAGAGGCAGCCTTAGTTGAATTTAGATATGAATGTCTGAAAGAGCCGGGGTGACGAGTGTCATAGATCCCAGAGTAAAGTGCTCAAACTAACCCACTCCTACACGACTGGCTTTACATACCAGATAGCAATAAATATGCTGCACTAGGTAGGTCAGATAAGTCCTCCCCAAAATCCAAAGTAAGATAGGGCCGCACACGAGGGAGCCAGCCGTTCTCATCCAAAGTAAGATATGGCTGCACACGAGGGAGCCAGCTGTTCTCCCCCCCCCCCCCCCCCCCCGATTTGGAAAAATTGTGCACTTTATTTCTTAAAGGCATAGTACTTCTTTTTCAAACATTTGTTTTCATCAATAAATAAAGTGTTTCACAACTTTTGTGGTTATTACTAGCCTGTTCAACATGTCTGACATTGAGGAAAGTCAATGCTCTGTGTTTAGAAGCCATTGTGGAACCCCCTCTTACATTGTGTCCTCCTTGTACTGAAAGGGCCTTACACTGTAAAGTACATATTTTAGGTGATAAAAGTATGTCTAAGGATGATTCTCAGTCTGAAGAGAATCAGGTTATGCCATCCAATTCTCCCCAAGTGTCACAACCTTTAACGCCCACTCAAGCGACGCCAAGTACATCTAGTGCGTCTCTTACTCTGCAAGATATGGCTGCAGTTATGTCTACTACCCTTACAGAGGTATTATCTAAACTGCCAGTTTTACAGGGAAAACGCAGTAGGTCAGGTATTAAGGTACATACTGAACCCTTTGATGCCTTATTGGCCATTTCCGATGTACCCTCACAGTGCTCTGAAATTAGGCTTGAACACCTCCGCCTGTTACTCCGGGAGGTTTTAGCGACTCTGGATGATTGTAACCCTATTGTGATACCGCCACAGAAATTGTGTAAGATGGACAAATATCTACTTACACTGATGTGTTTCCAGTTCCTAAAAGAATTTCGGACATTGTTACAAAGGAATGGGATAGACCAGGTATACCGTTCTCTCCCCCTCCTAATTTTAAGAAAATGTTTCCCATATCTGACACCATTAGGGATTCTTGGCAAACGGTCCCTAAGGTGGAGGGAGCTATTTCTACCCTGGCTAAGCGTACAACTATACCTATTGAGGACAGTTGTGCTTTCAAACATCCTATGTATAAAAAGTTAGAGGGTCTTCTAAAGAAATTATTCATCAGGGTTTCCTTTTATAACCTATAGCTTGCATTGTTACAGTTACTACTGCAGCAGCTTTTTGGTTTGATGCTCTAGTAGAGTCTCTTAAGGTTGACACCCAATTAGATGACATTTTGGATAGAATTAAGGCTCTCAAGCTAGCTAATTCTTTTATTACCGATGCCGCTTTTCAAATGGCTAAATTAGCGGCGAAAAATGCAGGTTTTGCCATTTTAGCGCGTAGAGCGTTATGGCTCAAATCTTCGTCTGCTGATGTGTCGTCAAAATCTAAGCTTTTAGCTATTCCTTTTAAAGGTAAGACCCTATTCGGGCCTGAATTGAAGGAAATCGTTTCTGACATTACTGGAGGTAAAGGTCATTCCCTGCCTCAGGATAAGTCTGTTAAGATGAGGGGTAAACAAAATAATTTTCGTTCCTTTCGAAACTTTAAAGGAGGACCCTCTGCTTCCTCTTCCGCCACAAAGCAGGAAGGGAATTTTGCTCAATCCAAGTCAGTCTGGAGACCTAACCAGGCCTGGAATAAAGGTAAACAAGCCAAGAAGCCCACTGCTGCTACCAAGACAGCATGAAGGGGCAGCCCCCAATCCGGGACCGGATTTAGAAGGGGGCAGACTTTCTCTCTTTGCTCAGGCTTGGGTAAGGGATGTTCAGGATCCTTGGGCATTGGAAATTGTGACCCAGGGGTATCAGCTGGAATTCAAAGATTTTCTCCCAAGAGGGAGATTTCATCTTTCACGTTTTTCTGTAGACTAGACAAAAAGAGAGGCGTTCGTACGCTGTGTAAAAGACCTCTATACCATGGGGGTAATCTTTCCAGTTCCAAAACTAGAACAGGGACAGGGGTTTTACTCAAATCTGTTCGTGGTTCCCAAAAAAGAGGGAACTTTCAGACCAATTTTAGATCTTAAATGCCTAAACAAATTTCTCAGAGTCCCATCGTTCAAGATGGAAACTATACGAACAATTTTGCCAATGATCCAGGAGGTTCAATATATGACCACCGTGGACCTGAAGGATGCGTATCTTCACATTCCTATCCACAAGGATTATCATCAGTTTCTCTAAGGTTTGCCTTTCTGGACGAACACTATCAGTTCGTAGCCCTTCCTTTCGGGTTGGCCACAGCTCCCAGAATCTTCACAAAGGTGCTAGGGTCCCTTCTGGCGGTTCTCAGACCGCGGGGCATAGCAGTGGCGCCCTATCTGGACGATATTTTGATCCAGGCGTCAACGTATCATCTGTCCAAATCTAACACGGACATCGTGTTGGCATTTCTGAGAACTCAAGGTTGGAAAGTGAATATAGAAAAGAGTTCACTAGTTCCACTAACAAGAGTTCCATTCTTGGGAAGTCTGATAGACTCGGTAGACATGAAAATATTTCTGACAGAGGTCAGAAAATCAAAGATTATAAATACTTGCCGAGCACTTCAGTCCATTCCTTGGCCATCAGTGGCTCAGTGTATGAAGGTCATTGGATTAATGGTAGCGGCAATGGACATTGTTCCGTTTGCTCGCTTTCATCTCAGACCACTGCAGCTGTGCATGCTCAGACAGTGGAATGGGGATTATGCAAATTTATCTCCTCAGATAAATCTGGATCTAGAGACCAGAGACTCTCTTCTTTGGTGGTTGTCACAGGATCATCTGTCCCAGGGAATGTGCTTCCGCAGGCCAGCATGGGTAATAATGATGACGGACGCCAGCCTCTTGGGCTGGGGTGCAGTCTGGAATTCCCTAAAGGCTCAGGGTGTTTGGACTCAGGTGGAGTCTCTACTGCCAATCAATATTCTGGAACTGAGAGCAATATTAAACGCGCTTCAATCGTGGTCTCAGTTGGCTTTGGCCAAATTCATAAGATTCCAGTCGGACAATATCACGACTGTAGCATATATCAATCATCAAGGGGGAACAAGGAGTTCTCTAGCGATGATAGAGGTTTCAAAGATAATCCGATGGGCGGAGGCTCACTCTTGCCATCTATCAGCAATCTATATCCCAGGAGTAGAGAACTGGGAAGCGGATTTTCTAAGTCGTCATACTTTTCATCCAGGGGAGTGGGAACTCCATGTGGAGGTGTTTGCATCATTGATTCGTCAATGGGGCACACCGGAATTGGATCTGATGGCATCTCGTGAGAATGCCAAACTTTCTCATTACGGGTTCAGGTCAAGGGATCCCCAAGCTGTACTGGTAGATGCTCTAGCAGTACCTTGGTCGTTCAACCTGGCTTATGTGTTTCCACCATTTCCTCTCCTGCCTCGTGTGATTGCAAGAATCAAACAGGAGAGAGCTTCGCTAATTCTAATAGCGCCTGCATGGCCACGCAGGACTTGGTATGCGGATCTAGTGGACATGTCCTCTCTGCCACTGTGGAAACTTCCATTGAGACAGGACCTTCTCATCCAAGGTCCGTTCCAACATCCAAATCTAAATTCTCTGCAGCTGACTGCCTGGAGATTGAACGCTTGATTTTATCTAAGCGGGGATTCTCTGAGTCGGTCATTGATACTTTGATTCAGGCTTGCAAGCCTGTCACTAGAAAGATTATCATAAGATATGGCGTAAATATCTTTATTGGTGCGAATCCAAGGGCTACTCATGGAGTAGGGTTAGGATTCCTAGGATTTTGTCCTTTCTCCAAGAAGGATTGGAGAAGGGATTATCAGCTAGTTCCTTAAAGGGACTCATTTCTGCTTTGTCAATTTTACTACACAAGCATCTGGAGGATGTCCCAGACGTTCAGTCTTTTTGTCAGGCTTTAATCAGAATCAAGCCTGTGTTTAAACCTATTGCTCCGCCATGGAGCTTGAATTTAGTTCTCAATGTTCTTCAAGGGGTTCCGTTTGAACCCATGCATTCCATAGATATTAAGCTTTTATCTTGGAAAGTTTTGTTTTTAGTTGCTATCTCTTCTGCTCGAAGAGTTTCTGAGCTTTCTGCGTTACAATGTGACTCGCCTTATCTTATATTCCATTCTGATAAGGTGGTTTTGCGTACTAAACCTGGATTCCTTCCTAAGGTTGTTTAAAATAAGAATATTAATCAAGAAATTGTTGTTCCTTCCTTGTGTCCTAATCCTTCTAAGAAGGAACGTCTGTTACATAACTTGGACGTGGTCCATGCCTTAAAGTTTTACTTACAAGCGACCAAGGATTTCCGTCAAACATCTTCTCTATTTGTTGTTTTTTCTGGAAAACATAGGGGTCAAAAAGCTACGGCTACCTCTCTTTCTTTGTGGCTGAAAAACATAATCCACCTGGCATACGAGACTGCTGGACAGCAGCCCCCTGAAAAAGTTACGGCTCATTCTACTAGAGCTGTGGCTTCCACATGGGCATTAAAAATGATGCTTCTGTTGAACAGATTTGTAAGGCTGCGACTTGGTCCTCCCTTCATACTTTTTCCAAATTTTCCAAATTTGATACTTTCTTCTGGGAGAAAAGTTCCATGCAGTGGTGCCTTCCGTTTAGGTATCTGTCTTGTCCCTGCCTTTCATCCGTGTCCTGTTGCTTTGGTATTGTATCCCACAAGTAAGGATGAATCCGTGGACTCGTCGTATCTTGTAGAAGAAAAGGAAATGTATGCGTACCTGATAAATTGATTTCTTCTACGATAAGACGAGTCCATGGCCCGCCCTGTCTTTTAAGACAGAATTTATTTTATTTCAAAACTTCAGTCACCTCTGCACCTTTTAGCTTTTCTTTTCCTATACCTTCGGTCGAATGACTGGGGGTGGAGAGAAGGGAGGAGCTATATATACAGCTCTGCTTTGGTGCTCTTTGCCACTTCCTGTTAGCAGGAGGATAATATCCCACAAGTAAGGATGAATCTGTGGACTCGTCGTATTGTAGAATAAATCAATTTATCAGGTAAGCATAAATTTCCTTTTCTTTCATGTAATTAGCAAGAGTCCATGAGCTAGTGACGTATGGGATATACAGTCCTACCAGGAGGGGCAAAGTTTCCCAAACCTTAAAATGCCTATAAATACACCCCTCACCACACCCACAATTCAGTTTTATAAACTTTGCCTCCCATGGAGGTGGTGAAGTAAGTTTGTGCTAGATTCTACATTGATATGCGCTTCGCAGCAGGCTGGAGCCCGGTTTTCCTCTCAGAGTGCAGTGAATGTCAGAGGGATGTGAAGAAGAGTATTGCCTATTTGAATTCAATGGTCTCCTTCTACGGGATCTATTTCATAGGTTCTCTGTTATCGGTCGTAGAGATTTCTTCTCCTACCTCCCTTTTCAGATCGACGATATACTCTTATATACCATTACCTCTACTGATTCTTGTTTCAGTACTGGTCTGGCTATCTACTATATGTAGATGAGTGTCCTGGGGTAAGTAAATCTTATTTTTTTTGTGACACTCTAAGCTATGGTTGGGCACTTTATATGTAAAGTTCTAAATATATGTCTATAAACTTATATTTGCCTTGATTCAGGATAATCCGTATTCCTTTAAAATTCAGACTGTCAGTTTCATTATTTGGGATAATGCTTTTCAAATTATTTTTTCTTTACCTTGAAAATTTTCAATTGACCATTTTTTCCTGCGTGCTGTTAGGCTCGCGGGGGCAGAAAATGTTTCTTTTTATTGCGTAATTTTTGGCGCGGACTTTTTTTTCGCAAAAATTTGTCATTTCCGGCGCCGTAGTTGACGCCGGAAGTTGTATTCTGTTAACGTCATTTTTTGACGCATGCGTATTCAGACATTTTTGTGCACCAAAAAATGTGGGCGTCGGTTTCGGCGTCAGAGGAGGTGGCGTCATATTTAGCGCCAAATATATTGGCGTTGTATTTGGCGCTAATAATGTGGGCGTCGTATTTGGCGCCAAAAAATGTGGGCATCTTTTTTGTTCCACTTTTTTCCTCACATTATTTAAACCTCACTTTTTTTATTGCTTCTGGTTTCCAGAAGCTTATTATTTTGCATTCTTTCCCATTCCTGAAACTGTCATTTAAGGAATTTGATAATTTTGCTTTAAATTTTGTTTTTTTCGATTACATATTGCAAGATTTCACTGTTCCTGTTTCAAAACGTTCTAAGGGATTCCGTTGACTGAGTTCAGTCCTACCAAAGCTAAGTTAATTTATTTTCAATGTTATGAATGTTTATCTTTAGCTATGGTTTGTTATAAGTTTCATGTTAAACTTTTATATGCAGAATCCATTAGTATTTATGCTTTATAAATTGCTATTCTTTTTACATCTTATGTACAAGAAATAATTAGAAGTTTTATAAGAATATTTTTCTGATTCTATTTTAAAGGCTTTGTCTGACTTCATGCCTTCTAATAAAATTTTAAGGTCTTTTTCAAACTTCTTTTTTAATTTTTGAAGTTTCAAATGACCAACAAAATGCTAATTTATCTTTTCTGGTGATGTTTTTTTCTCATTCAGAATTTTCTTCATCAGATATTGACACTAACAAATCTACTTTTTTATTTTTTTATTCCAGTACATTTGTTCTTTGTTGAAAAGGTGTTGATTATTTTGGATAGTAAGGTAGCTAGTTCTTTTTCAAGACTAGCTAACATTTTATTTCTGCTTATTTATTCTGTGTTTTCAGAGGTTTTTCCAGTTCCTCTTACTAGGGAATGGAATAGGCTGAGAATTTTCTTTTATTCCTTCTTCAAAGGTTTTAAACTATATTCTTTGCCGGCAGTTAAATTCAATTTGGAGGGTTCTCCAATTTATTGGGGCTATCTCTACTCCTACTAATTATGCTATTGTTTCTATAGCAAAATAGTATTTATTTTTCTTTAGATGGTTGTATCTTATTTATGGAAAATTATTTTGTTTCAGGTACTTTTCTTGGACCTGTGATTTATTTGGATGATGTTGCAATTGCTTAATTTTTTCTGTTTACTTTAAGATCAAGTATCAGATTATGATTTATTTTAGCATTGTTAAAGGGACAAAATTTACTAGACTAGGTGCTGTTGCATTTGTCTTGTTGTTTTGCATTTATTGATTTTGCAAGTCCAGTGTATTGACTGGTCCTTTAACTTGACTATCATGCTAATAATTTCATTTGTATCTTCATTTTATTGAATATTTTTGCAAATGAGGTGTAATCTATGTCTTTAGCTGTTTTAGCTAGAAGAATTTTGTGATTTCTAAAAATCCATATTTCTTTTGTTCTAAGATAATCAATTATTTGTTTTATAATTGGATTCAATTCTTAACTGTTACTCTGGGCTTCAAGATTGAGTTCTAAGACTAAAACTTTAAGCTTATATTAGTTTGGTTGTTCTTATTAAGGAACAAATTCTTGAATTCTTTCCCAAGTAACATGTTTTTATTCGGAAATTTTTCAGTTCAAAATCAGCTCCCTAAAATTGCGATGTACGTGCCGTATTCCAGCTCGGCTGTTAAGGGGCAGGTTAAGACTTTTTTGAAATTTATTTGGTTCTATTCGGTCCAAATTTCTTTGATATATTCCAGTAAGGCTAACACTTTCTTTAAGTGTGTTTCGGTCCTATATATTTTGGGTACTGTTGAAGCATGACTGATCACCCGTGGGGTTCAAGCGCTGCTCAGACCTGGAATCTTCTGGGGTATTTCTTCCAGTTCTATTTTTAGGAACTGGGTTTTGGAGTTTTATTCAAACTATTTTGCCTTTTTTTGGTCAGTGATAGCATTATTTGTTTTCATTAGATACAATAAATGCATATTTTCATTTTTCTGTTTTCATTCAGATTATTTTCTGAGGATGCGGAATCTCATATGATTCACTTTGTTCTTCCAGGACATAGTTAGAGGATGTTTTTTTCAAAAGCTCTTGATTCCTCACACAAGGGTCACCTTTTTTAGGTTTCCAGATAGTTTTGTGTCACTGTCTTTGTCTCTATCAGACAAGGGACAATTTTATTGGGTTCCGTCTGTCGGTACCTTTAGTCTCTATTATTTCCTTCAGTTGCTATATATGCATAGAAGTTTTAAGTCTTATGGCCACAGCATTGGATTCAATTCCCTTTGCTCATTTTCAATAGAAAGAACCTTTCCAGTCTTTTATGCTGAATTATGGTGCAGGGATTCTAGGATTTCACATTTTAAATCTTCGAATCCTAATTTCTCTTACATTGGTGTGTCCGGTCCACGGCTTCATCCTTACTTGTGGGAATATTCTCATTCCCTACAGGAAATGGCAAAGAGAGCACACAGCAAAGCTGTCCATATAGCCTCCCCTCTGGCTCCGCCCCCCAGTCATTCTCTTTGCCGCTCTGTACAAGTAGCATCTCCAAGGGGATGGTAAAGAGTATGTGGTGTTAGTTGTAGTTTTATTTCTTCTATCAAGAGTTTGTTATTTTAAAATAGTGCCGGTTTGTACTATTTACTCTACAACAGAAAGTGATGAAGATTTCTGTTAAAAGAGGAGTATGATTTTAGCACCAGTAACTAAAATCCATTGCTGTTCTCACACAGGACTGTTGAAACCAGAGAACTTCAGTTGGGGGGAACAGTTTGCAGGCTTATCTGCTTCAGGTATGATCAGTCACTTTTCTAACCAGACCTAGTAATGCTAGAAAACTATCAGTTTTCCCTTCTGGGATAGTTAAGCCATTTTCTTAGACTCAGTAACAGAATTAAGGCTTATAACTTGGGCTCTATGCTGGTTGACACTATTGTGGGCTAAACCGTTTGGTTTTTATCATGTTTATGTGACATTTGGAGTGTTTTTGTAAACTTTGAAACACTTTTGGGGAACTTTATTTGCGCCTGGCAGCCGTTTAGACACCTAATCTTGTCAGAAAGGCCCCTTCACTCTGGAATGCAGAGGGAGGAGGACTCATTTTCGCGCCTCAGTTGCGCAGTTACTTTTCTCTAGGCAGTTCATGCAGCTTCACGTGGAAGGTCCAGAGGCTTAGAAAAGGACTTCAGAGAGGCTTATTACTGTTGTGAATAACCCCTAAGGAAGGGAAACGCCGCAGCAAAGACTGTGGCAGGGACTGCAGTGTGTTTAAACCGGTTAATTGTTATTTCTCCAACATAGGTGTGTCCGGTCCACGGCGTCATCCTTACTTGTGGGATATTCTCTTCCCCAACAGGAAATGGCAAAGAGCCCAGCAAAGCTGGTCACATGATCCCTCCTAGGCTCCGCCTACCCCAGTCATTCTCTTTGCCGTTGTACAGGCAACATCTCCACGGAGATGGCTTAGAGTTTTTTAGTGTTTAAACCTAATTTTCGTCCCTTTCGTAGAAACGGACCAGCCCAAAGTGCTACGTCCTCTAAGCAAGAGGGTAATACTTCTCAAGCCAAGCCAGCTTGGAGACCAATGCAAGGCTGGAACAAGGGAAAGCAGGCCAAGAAACCTGCCACTGCTACCAAGACAGCATGAAATGTTGGCCCCCGATCCGGGACCGGATCTGGTGGGGGGCAGACTCTCTCTCTTCGCTCAGGCTTGGGCAAGAGATGTTCTGGATCCTTGGGCGCTAGAAATAGTCTCCCAAGGTTATCTTCTGGAATTCAAGGGGCTTCCCCCAAGGGGGAGGTTCCACAGGTCTCAATTGTCTTCAGACCATATAAAGAGACAGGCATTCTTACATTGTGTAGAAGACCTGTTAAAAATGGGAGTGATTCATCCTGTTCCATTAGGAGAACAAGGGATGGGGTTCTACTCCAATCTGTTCATAGTTCCCAAAAAAGAGGGAACGTTCAGACCAATCTTAGATCTCAAGATCTTAAACAAGTTTCTCAAGGTTCCATCGTTCAAAATGGAAACCATTCGAACAATTCTTCCTTCCATCCAGGAAGGTCAATTCATGACCACGGTGGATTTAAAGGATGCGTATCTACATATTCCTATCCACAAGGAACATCATCGGTTCCTAAGGTTCGCATTCCTGGACAAGCATTACCAGTTCGTGGCGCTTCCTTTCGGATTAGCCACTGCTCCAAGGATTTTCACAAAGGTACTAGGGTCCCTTCTAGCTGTGCTAAGACCAAGGGGCATTGCTGTAGTACCTTACTTGGACGACATTCTGATTCAAGCGTCGTCCCTTCCTCAAGCAAAGGCTCACACGGACATCGTCCTGGCCTTTCTCAGATCTCATGGATGGAAAGTGAACGTGGAAAAGAGTTCTCTATCTCCGTCAACAAGGGTTCCCTTCTTGGGAACAATAATAGACTCCTTAGAAATGAGGATTTTTCTGACAGAGGCCAGAAAAACAAAACTTCTAGACTCTTGTCGGATACTTCATTCCGTTCCTCTTCCTTCCATAGCGCAGTGCATGGAAGTGATAGGTTTGATGGTAGCGGCGATGGACATAGTTCCTTTTGCGCGCATTCATCTAAGACCATTACAACTGTGCATGCTCAGTCAGTGGAATGGGGACTATACAAACTTGTCTCCGAGGATACAAGTAAATCAGAGGACCAGAGACTCACTCCGTTGGTGGCTGTCCCTGGACAACCTGTCACAAGGGATGACCTTCCGCAGACCAGAGTGGGTCATTGTCACGACCGACGCCAGTCTGATGGGCTGGGGCGCGGTCTGGGGATCCCTGAAAGCTCAGGGTCTTTGGTCTCGGGAAGTATCTCTTCTACCGATAAATATTCTGGAACTGAGAGCGATATTCAATGCTCTCAAGGCTTGGCCTCAGCTAGCGAGGGCCAAGTTCATACGGTTTCAATCAGACAACATGACAACGGTTGCGTACATCAACCATCAGGGGGGAACAAGGAGTTCCCTGGCGATGGAAGAAGTGACCAAAATCATTCTATGGGCGGAGTCTCACTCCTGCCACCTGTCTGCTATCCACATCCCAGGAGTGGAAAATTGGGAAGCGGATTTTCTGAGTCGTCAGACATTGCATCCGGGGGAGTGGGAACTCCATCCGGAAATCTTTGCCCAAGTCACTCAACTGTGGGGCATTCCAGACATGGATCTGATGGCCTCTCGTCAGAACTTCAAAGTTCCTTGCTACGGGTCCAGATCCAGGGATCCCAAGGCGGCTCTAGTGGATGCACTAGTAGCACCTTGGACCTTCAAACTAGCTTATGTATTCCCGCCGTTTCCTCTCATCCCCAGGCTGGTAGCCAGGATCAATCAGGAAAGGGCGTCGGTGATCTTGATAGCTCCTGCGTGGCCACGCAGGACTTGGTATGCAGATCTGGTGAATATGTCATCGGCTCCACCATGGAAGCTACCTTTGAGACGAGACCTTCTTGTTCAAGGTCCGTTCGAACATCCGAATCTGGTCTCACTCCAGCTGACTGCTTGGAGATTGAACGCTTGATCTTATCGAAGCGAGGGTTCTCAGATTCTGTTATCGATACTCTTGTTCAGGCCAGAAAGCCTGTAACTAGAAAGATTTACCACAAAATTTGGAAAAAATATATCTGTTGGTGTGAATCTAAAGGATTCCCTTGGGACAAGGTTAAGATTCCTAAGATTCTATCCTTCCTTCAAGAAGGATTGGACAAAGGATTATCTGCAAGTTCCCTGAAGGGACAGATTTCTGCCTTGTCTGTGTTACTTCACAAAAAGCTGGCAGCTGTGCCAGATGTTCAAGCCTTTGTTCAGGCTCTGGTTAGAATCAAGCCTGTTTACAAACCTTTGACTCCTCCTTGGAGTCTCAACTTAGTTCTTTCAGTTCTTCAGGGGATTCCGTTTGAACCCTTACATTCCGTTGATATTAAGTTATTATCTTGGAAAGTTTTGTTTTTGGTTGCAATTTCTTCTGCTAGAAGAGTTTCAGAATTATCTGCTCTGCAGTGTTCTCCTCCTTATCTGGTGTTCCATGCAGATAAGGTGGTTTTACGTACTAAACCTGGTTTTCTTCCAAAAGTTGTTTCTAACAAAAACATTAACCAGGAGATTATCGTACCTTCTCTGTGTCCGAAACCAGTTTCGAAGAAGGAACGTTTGTTGCACAATTTGGATGTTGTTCGCGCTCTAAAATTCTATTTAGATGCTACAAAGGATTTTAGACAAACATCTTCCTTGTTTGTTGTTTATTCCGGTAAAAGGAGAGGTCAAAAAGCAACTTCTACCTCTCTCTCTTTTTGGATTAAAAGCATCATCAGATTGGCTTACGAGACTGCCGGACGGCAGCCTCCCGAAAGAATCACAGCTCATTCCACTAGGGCTGTGGCTTCCACATGGGCCTTCAAGAACGAGGCTTCTGTTGATCAGATATGTAGGGCAGCGACTTGGTCTTCACTGCACACTTTTACCAAATTTTACAAGTTTGATACTTTTGCTTCTTCTGAGGCTATTTTTGGGAGAAAGGTTTTGCAAGCCGTGGTGCCTTCCATCTAGGTGACCTGATTTGCTCCCTCCCATCATCCGTGTCCTAAAGCTTTGGTATTGGTTCCCACAAGTAAGGATGACGCCGTGGACCGGACACACCTATGTTGGAGAAAACAGAATTTATGTTTACCTGATAAATTACTTTCTCCAACGGTGTGTCCGGTCCACGGCCCGCCCTGGTTTTTTAATCAGGTCTGATAATTTATTTTCTTTAACTACAGTCACCACGGTATCATATGGTTTCTCCTATGCAAATATTCCTCCTTAACGTCGGTCGAATGACTGGGGTAGGCGGAGCCTAGGAGGGATCATGTGACCAGCTTTGCTGGGCTCTTTGCCATTTCCTGTTGGGGAAGAGAATATCCCACAAGTAAGGATGACGCCGTGGACCGGACACACCGTTGGAGAAAGTAATTTATCAGGTAAACATAAATTCTGTTTTTAGCTCCGGTTTGGTCATTTAGGGGTTAAGTGGCTTGAAAATTGGTGTGCAATATTTTAAAAGCATTAAGACACGGGGGTATAAATTTCATAAAGATCGGATATTTCTTTGGTGTTTTTCTATCATTCAGAAATAAAGTGTGCCCTGTTTATTATTTAAAGAGACAGTAACGGTTTTGTTTAAAATTATTTTTATTGCATTAAAAGTCTGCCTAAGTCTGTTCAACATGTCTGTACCTTCAGATAGCCTATGTTCTGTGTGTATGGAGGCCAAGGTGGTTCCCCCATTAAATGTATGTGCGAATTGTGCCATGGCGTCCAAACAGATTAAGGACAGTACTGTCACATTTAATAATGTTGCCCAAGATGATTCTTTAAATGAAGGTAGTGGGGATAGTTCATCATCCTCTCCTTCTGTGTCAATACCAGCTTTGCCCGCGCAGGCGATACCTAGTACATCTAGCGCACCAATGCTTGTTACTATGCAGCAATTAACAGCAGTAATGGATAATTCTCTAGCAGCTCTTTTATCCAAACTGTCAGCATTTCCTAGAAAACGTGATTGCTCAGTTTTAAATACAGAGGATGAGCAAGTAGGCGCAGAAGATAATTTATCTGTTATGCCCTCACATCAATCTGAGTTGGCAGTGAGGGAGGGTCTGTCAGAGGGAGAAATTTCTGACTCAGGAAAAATTTCTCAGCAGGCAGAACCTGATATCGTGGCATTTAAATTTAAGCTAGAACATCTCCGCGCTCTGCTTAAGGAGGTGCTAGCTACACTTGATGATTGTGATACTTTGGTGATTCCAGAGAAGTTATGCAAAATGGACAAATTCTTAGAGGCCCCAGTGCACGCTGATGCGTTTCCGATACCCAAGAGGGTGGCGGACATAGTGACTAAGGAGTGGGAGAAGCCAGGTGTACCTTTTGTTCCCCCTCCTATATTCAAGAAAATGTTCCCCATTGTTGACCCCAGAAGGGATGCATAGCAAACGGTCCCTAAGGTAGAGGGGGCAGTTTCAACGTTAGCTAAGCGCACAACTATTCCTATAGAGGACAGTTGCGCTTTCAAAGATCCTATGGATAAAAAATTGGAAGGATTGCTTAAGAAGATTTTTGTTCAGTAAGGTTTCCTTCTTCAACCAATTTCGTGCATTATTCCTGTCACCACGGCGGCGTCTTTTTGGTTCGATGAACTAGAAAATTCGCTCCAAAAGGAGACTCCATATGATGAGGTCATGGACAGAATTCACGCACTAAAGTTGGCTAATTCCTTTATTTTGGATGCCGCTTTTCAATTGGCTAAATTAGCGGCGAAAAATTCAGGTTTTGCAATAGTGGCGCGCAGGGCGCTTTGGCTAAAATCTTGGTCGGCGGATGTGTCGTCTAAAACAAAATTGCTTAATATTCCTTTCAAAGGTAAGACCCTTTTCGGGCCAGAATTGAAGGAGATTATTTAAGACATCACTGGGGGAAAGGGCCATGCCCTTCCACAGGATAGGCCTTTCAAAGCAAAAAATAAGTCTAATTTTCGTTCCTTTCGCAATTTCAGGAACGGACCGGCTTCTAACTCTGCAGCCTCTAGACAAGAGGGTAACACTTCCCAGCCTAAACCAGCATGGAAACCATTGCAAGGCTGGAACAAGGGAAATCAGGCCAAAAAGCCTGCTGCTGCTACCAAGACAGCATGAAGGGGTAGCCCCCGATCCGGGACCGGTAGGGGCAGACTTTCTCTCTTTGCTCAGGCTTGGGCAAGAGATGTTCCGGACCCCTGGGCACTAGAAATTGTTTCTCAGGGGTATCTTCTAGAGTTCAGGTAACTTCCCCCAAGGGGAAGGTTCCACATGTCTCGCTTATCTTTAGACCAGATAAAAAGACAGGCATTCTTACGTTGCGTAGAAGACCTATTAAAGATGGGAGTGATATACCCAGTTCCAACAGCGGAACAAGGACTGGGTTTTTACTCAAACCTGTTTGTAGTTCCCAAAAAAGAAGGAACTTTCAGGCCAATTCTCGACTTAAAAATTCTAAGCAAATTCCTCAGAGTTCCATCATTCAAAATGGAAACCATTCGGACAATTTTACCAACGATCCAGGAGGGTCAATACATGACTACCGTGGACTTAAAGGATGCGTACCTGCATATTCCTATCCACAAAGATCACCATCAGTTCCTGAGGTTCGCCTTTCTGGACAAACATTACCAGTTCGTGGCTCTTCCGTTAGGTTTAGCCACTGCTCCCAGAATTTTCACAAAGGTGCTAGGGTTTCTTCTAGCGGTGCTAAGGCCGAGGAGCATTGCAGTAGCACCTTACGTAGACTACATTCTAATACAAGCGTCGTCCCTTCCCAAAGCAAGGGCTCATACAGACATTGTCTTAGCCTTTCTCAGATCTCACGGGTGGAAGGTGAACATAGAAAAAAGTTCCCTGTCCACAAGGGTTCACTTTCTGGGAACAATAATAGACTCCGTAGAAATGAAGATCTTTCTGACAGAGGTCAGGAAGTTAAAGCTTCTGAACGCTTGTCGAGTTCTTCAATCTATTCCTCAGCCCTCCATAGCTCAGTGCATGGAGGTAATAGGACTAATGGTTGCGGCAATGGACGTGGTTCCTTTTGCTCAAATTCATTTAAGACCTTTGCAACTGTGCATGCTCAAACAGTGGAATGGGGATTATGCAGACTTGTCTCCCCAGATTCAAATGGACCAGAAAACCAGAGACTCACTCCTCTGGTGGTTGTCTCAGGATCACCTGTCTCAGGGAATGAGTTTCCGCAGGCCAGAGTGGATCATTGTCACGACTGACGCCAGTCTCTTAGGCTGGGGCGCGGTCTGGGACTCCCTGAAAGCTCAGGGTCTATGGTCTCGGGAAGAGTCTCTCCTCCCGATAAACATTTTGGAACTGAGAGCGATATTCAATGCGCTCCTGGCTTGGCCTCAACTAGCGGAGGCCAAATTCATAAGATTTCAGTCGGACAACATGACGACTGTAGCGTACATCAATCATCAGGGAGCGACAAAGAGTTCCCTGGCGATGAGAGAGGTATCCAAGATCATCAAATGGGCGGAGGATCACTCCTGCCATCTATCTGCAATTCACATCCCAGGAGTAGACAACTGGGAGGAGGATTATTTGAGTCGTCAGACTTTCCATCCGGGGGAGTGGGAACTTCACCCGGAGGTCTTTGCCCAGTTAACTCAACTATGGGGCATTCCAGATATGGATCTGATGGCGTCTCGTCAGAACTCCAAGGTTCCACGCTACGGTTCCAGATCCAGGGATCCCAAGGCGACACTAGTAGATGCATTAGTGGCGCCTTGGTCGTTCAATCTAGCTTATGTGTTTCCACCGTTTCCTCTCCTTCCCAGGCTAGTAGCCAGGATCAAACAGGAGAAGGCTTCGGTGATTCTAATAGCTCCTGCATGGCCACGCAGGACTTGGTATGCAGACCTGGTGAATATGTCATCGGCTCCACCATGGAAGCTACGTTTGAGACAGGACCTTCTAGTACAAGGTCCATTCGAACATCCAAATCTAGTTTCTCTGCAACTGACTGCTTGGAAATTGAACGCTTGATTCTATCTAAGCGTGGGTTTTCGGAATCTGTTATAGATACTCTGATTCAGGCCAGAAAACCTGTGACCAGGAAAATTTACCATAAGATATGGCAAAAATATATCTGTTGGTGCGAATCCAAGGGTTTACTCATGGAGTAAAATTAGGATTATAAGGATACTTTCCTTTCTCCAAGAGGGTGTGGAGAAAGGTCTGTCAGCTAGTTCTCTAAAAGGACAGATATCTGCTCTGTCTGTCTTGTTGCACAAACGTCTGGCAGCCGTGCCAGATGTACAAGCGTTTGTACAGGCGTTAGAATCAAGCCTGTCTACAGACCTATGACTCCTCCATGGAGTCTAAACTTAGTTCTTTCAGTTCTTCAAGGGGTTCCGTTTGAACCTTTACATTCCATAGATATTAGGTTACTATTTCTTCTGCTAGAAGGTTGCTATTTCTTCTGCTAGAAGAGTTTCTGAATTGTCTGCTTTGCAGTGTACTTCACCCTATCTGGTTTTCCATACAGATAAGGTAGTTTTACGTACCAAGCCTGGTTTTCTTCCCAAGGTGGTTTCCAACAGGAATATTAACCAGGAAATAGTTGTTCCTTCTCTGTGTCCGAATCCAGTTTCGAAGAAGGAACGTTTGTTACATAACCTAGATGTGGTTCGTGCTTTAAAATTCTATTTAGAAGCAACAAAGGATTTCAGACAGACATCATCCTTGTTTGTCGTCTTTTCTGGTAAGAGGAGAGGTCAGAAAGCTACTGCTACCTCTTTCCTTTTGGCTAAAAAGCATCATCCGATTAGCTTATGAGACTGCCGGACGGCAGCCTCCTGAACGAATTACAGCTCACTCTACTAGAGCTGTGGCTTCCACATGGGCCTTCAAGAATGAGGCTTCTGTTGAACAGATCTGTAAGGCAGCAACTTGGTCTTCTCTGCATACATTTGCCAAATTTTACAAATTCGATACTTATGCTTCTTCGGAGGCTATTTTTGGGAGAAAGGTTTTGCAAGCAGTGGTGCCTTCCGTTTAGGTTACCTGACTTGTTCCCTCCCTTCATCCGTGTCCTAAAGCTTTGGTATTGGTTCCCACAAGTAAGGATAGGATGAAGCCGTGGACCGGACACACCAATGTAGGAGAAAACAGAATTTATGTTTACCTGATAAATTTCTTTCTCCTACGGTGTGTCCGGTCCACGGCCCGCCCTGGCTTTTAGTCAGGTTTAAAATTTTTATTTTTTGTACACTACAGTCACCGCGGTACCTTATAGTTTCTCCTTTTTCTCCTAACCGTCAGTCGAATGACTGGGGGGCGGAGCCAGAGGGGAGGCTATATGGACAGCTTTGCTGTGTGCTCTCTTTGCCATTTCCTGTAGGGAATGAGAATATTCCCACAAGTAAGGATGAAGCCGTGGACCGGACACACCGTAGGAGAAAGAAATTTATCAGGTAAACATAAATTCTGTTATTTATCTCTCTTGATTTGGTGGTTAAGATCACCATCATTTAGTTCTACAGGTCTCTTAGTTTCTTTCAACCTGGACCATGATCTCTACATATGTGAGTCTTTTTGGTTGGGAGGCTGTCTGAGGATCTCTGTCAGCACAAGGGGTTTGGAAATCTCAGGAGGCGAGATTACCATTTGATATTTTAGAACTCCGTGCATTCTCAGAGTTTGTCAGTTTCTTTTTGAAGAAGAGACGTTTATTGTTTTTCAGACAATATCACAACTATGGTGTATGTCAATCATCAGGGTGGGACTATCAGTCCTTAGACTGTGACAAAAGTATCTTGGATATTTGCTTGGGCTAAATCCAGCTCCTATCTAAATTCTGTCGTCTTTTTCCTAGGTATAGACATTTGGGAAGCAGATTATCTCTGTTAATCAAGCTTTACATCCAGGAGAATGGTCTCTTTACCCAGATATGTTTTTCAATTTTTCAGATGTGAGGGCTTCCAGAAATAGATCTGTTGGCATTTCGTCTTAACATGGAACTTCCCAGGGGCCTATTCAGGTCCGGGAATCTTCAGGCGGAAGTAGCGTATGCATTGACACTTCCTTGGAATTATCATTCTGCCTATATCTTTCCGCCTCTAGTTCTTCCAAAAGAGATTTCCAAAATTCTAATGGAGCGTTCGTTTTTACTGCTGGTGATTCCAGCATGGCCTCACAGGTTTTGGTATGCGGATCTCATTCGGATGGCCAGTTGCCAACCTTGGACACTTCCGTTAAGACCAGACCTTCTATCTCAAGGTCCATTTTTTCCATCAGGATCTCAAATCATTAAATTTGAAGGTATGGAGATTGAACGTTTGTTTCTTAGTCATAGAGGTTTCTCTGACTCAGTGATTAATACTATGTTACAGGTTTGTAAATCTGTCTCTAGAAAGATTTATTATCGAGCTTGGAAGACTTACATTTCTTGGTGTTCTTCTCATAAATTCTGTTGGCATTCTTTTAGAATTCCTAGAATTTTACAATTTTTCAGGTTGGTTTATATAAGGTTTTGTCTGCAAGTTCTTTGAAAGGACAAATCTCTACTCTTTCTGTTCTTTTTCACAGAAAGATTGCTATTCATTCTGATATTCATTGTTTTGTACAGGCTTTGGTTTGTATCAAGCCTGTCATTAAGTCAATCTCTCCTCCTTGGAGTCTCAATTTGGTACTGAGGGCTTTACAGGCTCTTCCGTTTGAATCTTTGCGTTCTCTGGACATTAAAATTACTTTCTTTGGTTATCTCTTCTGCTAGAAGAGTTTCTGAGTTATCTGCTCTTTCTTGTGGATCTCCTTTTCTGATTTTTCATCAGGATAAGGCAGTGTTCCTTCCTGTTATTAATTATTTTGTTCAGGCTTTGGTTCTTATCAAACCTGTCATTAAGCCAATTTCTCCTTCTTGGAGTTTTTATTTGGTTCTGAAGGCTTTACAGGCTCTTCTATTTGAGCATATGCTTTCTCTAGACATTATTTACTTTCATGGAAAGTATTGTTCTTTTTAGACATCTCTTTAGCTAGAACAGTTTTTGAATTATCTGTTCTTTCTTGTGAGTCTCCTTTTTCTGATTTTTTTCATCAGGATAAGGTGGTTTTTGCTATCCTCATTTCAATTCTTACCTAAGGTTGTGATTTCTATCAACATTTGGGAGGAATTGTCTTTTCCTAAGACTTCTTTGGTAAGATTCTTACATTCTTTGGATATGGTAAGAGTTTTGAAATTCTATGTTGAAGCTATTCAGATTTCACACAGACTTCTAGTCTATTTGTTATCTTTTCTGGTTTTAGGAAGGTCAAAAGGCTTCTGCCATTTCTTTGGCATCTTGGTTAAACTTTTGATTCATCATGCTTATTTGGAGTCGGGTTGATTCCTGCCTCAGTGGATTACGGCTCATTCTACTAGGTAAGTTTCTACTTCCTGGGCTTTTTAAGAATGAAGCTTCTGTTGATCAGATTTGCAAAGCAATGACTTGGTCTTCTTTGCATACTTTTACTATGTTCTACCATTTTGATGTTTTCTCTTCTTTAGAAGCAGTTTTGGTAAAATGGTACTTCAGGCAGCTGTTTCAGTTTGATTCTTCTGTTTATAATTTCAGTTTTTGTTCATTATAAATATTGAAACTTTTTTTGATTTGGGTAGTGGATTCATTTTTCACCGTAATTGGCTGTCTTTATTTTATCCCTCCCTCTCTAGTGACTCTTGCGTGGAAGTTCCACATCTTGGGTATCTACTATCCCATACGTCACTAGCTCATGGACTCTTGCTAATTACATGAAAGAAAACATAATTTATGTAAGAACTTACCTGATAAATTCATTTCTTTCATATTAGCAAGAGTCCATGAGGCCCACCCTTTTTTGTGGTGTTTATGATTTTTTTGCATAAAGCACAATTATTCCAATTCCTTATTTTTTGATTCTTTTGCTCCTTTCTTATCACCCTACTTCTTGGCTATTCGTTAAACTGAATTGTGGGTGTGGTGAGGGGTGTATTTATAGGCATTTTAAGGTTTGGGAAACTTTGCCCCTCCTGGTAGGAATGTATATCCCATACGTCACTAGCTCATGGACTAATATGATAGAAATGAATTTATCAGGTAAGTTCTTACATAAATTATGTTTTCTCACGAGACGAGTTCCCTACCATCCACTCTTACTATGCATGCAGGTAACCCAAATGCTACTTATGCTTTCTAGGGAGTGTGGGCTGTTCCAACCGGAGGTTACGACACGGTTCCGCATGGCCATATCTTTGACGCTGGCGCATCTGCACTTTCCTGGAGTGTGCTTACGATATTGTCCGTGTTTCATTAACCAGGGCTCGTCAGGCGTGAGATTGCCTGGTCCAGTTCAGCCTTTCCGGGGGAGTGACTGCCCCTGAGGCCTCGGGGTCAACCTTCGGGGCTGGTGTTTCCTTTTGTCCCGGCGGAGGTATGTTGCGCCTTTCGTTAGACTGCTGCGCCTTCGTGTCCTACTAAGGCACGTTTTTGGCGTTGCTGGAGGATCTCACTCTTAATGGGTCTGGGGATTCTCAGTCTTACTCTTCGACTGACTTGCATACATAGACATAAGGGGATGAAGTAATCTTATACTCTTTGTTATTTGTGTATCCTTTTCCAGTTTTGAGCTTGGAAGTCTCGGGTCCCTGTTCTTCCTGTGCGAAAACCTACGGGTTGCCTTACCTTTTATTTTCATCGGGTATGATTTTTATTTGGTTTAAAGCTCATGTTGTGGTGTGATGTTTCCTTCGGGAACTTTCCTCTCTGGAATTGATACTTGCGATTTTGTTCGCTCTGTTTACAAAAGTCTGTCTGACTGTTCTTTATCCCTCCATCTGAAGGATCTTGACCGTGCCCTTAGTTTCAGGCTGGTCCTGACTGGGTAAAAATCCTTCTGTCTTTCAGGTCTAGTTCAGACACGTGGCATCTTTATATGTCCAGCTAGTCCGATGAGGGCGCCTAGTGATCACAATATGATTGTGTGATCTTGTTTTACAAGCTTCAACTAGCATCCTGAGAGGACTTGAGGGTCCGTGGTTGCATAGGGGCATGGGGGATTGGTTCAGTCCACATTTGCCTATCAATCTAGTGGGCCGGGAGCTAGTGTGTTCGTTCCCGTTGTGGGTTGGAGGATTTAGGTTCTTCATACCGCTGTTCTTACGGTTTTGCTTTTCATGGCCTCTTTGGAAGTGTCCTTTTAGGTCTTGCTCCTTTTAGAGGTTCTCTTCCTTTGGGTCGAGTTTTTCTGGACTTCGTCCGGTTTTTGTGACGCCTTTAACCGCTTAATTAGGAAGTGTAGGCCTTGAAGCTCTGTCTTTCTTCGGTAGTTGGTCGTCTCCATATCTGGGGCGATAGGTGTTGTCTCTTTTTCCAAGCTTTTTGCTTAGGGGATGTTTTTCTGCCTGGGTTCGTGATGCTTTGCATTCTTCTCTTGGGTGTGGTTCTCTGGAACGTTAATCTGAAAGGAGACTAGCCTTTCTTCTACTCTTTCGGGTGAGACTGTTCTCGTTCTCGTTTCCCATAGTGCTGCCCTTGGGGCCTTTGGGCTCTAGAGAAATTGTGTGACTTTGTCGTGGCCTAGTACCTTGCTGGGGGGGGGGGGGGGTGTTGACCTCCAGCTAAGGGTGTTCTCTTCCCTTTGGCCTGGGAATTACCAGTGAGTCCTGTACCCGTTCTCCGGTTTTCATCCCCTGTGAGGTCTGATTGCTTTAGACGGGGTTACGTGTTCCCTGAGGGTGTCGTTCATTCTAGGATGATTCTGGGTCCCGGGTCTGGAGTTCTTGTCTTGGATCCTTCTGGATGTCTGGAGACTTATGATCCGATGGACTAGTTCGGGATGACCCCGTTTTTTTTTTCAGGGACCCTCTGTTGCGACATAGGGGCTAGCTCATTTGGCTTGCAAGCAGGTAGGCCAGAGTTCTCATCCACTTTCGGGTACTGGTTATAAACTTTAAGGCCTGACTTGTCCTTCGGGCGGAGTGTGCTCCTCTATGGGGACAGTGGTGTCTGGATGATTTGGTCCGTGTTTTGATCATACTGTGGCTTCATGTCTTGTGGACATGTACGCTGTTCTTATCTGTGCCCTTCCCTTTGGAGGGGGTAGTTTATCTTCCTTATGAGTTGGGGTTTCCTCTCTCTGGAGGGTCCTGCCCTGTGTGTCGGAGGTTGGATCAGGTGGCTTATTTCTGTAAGGGGCAGCATCTGCTGCTCTGTGGGCTCTGTTCCACCTGTTGGAAACTGTCTAAGAGAGTTGTGACAGGTCTTCCTACGGATCTATTGCACTTTTTCTGTTGGGGTGGGTGAGTCCCCCCTTTTTTCTTCCATTCCCTGGGGGCTTGTGGTTGGGGTCTTCTGTCCCCCTTTCTATCAGACATGTCTGTCGCTTGGGCTACTCTGGTGTTGGAGCAGGATCTTAGATCTGTTCCTCTGCTATTCGTCCTCGGAGAATTCGAGTTACAGTAAGCCTTTTTGAGGTTTCTCCTTTCTCCACATTCAAGATTTGTGGGAAGGACTGGAGGCTCTTAGCCTACAAAGTTATCCGCTGGATAGTGGATACTTAGCAATCTGAAGGATCCTATCTTCAGCTGCTTTCTACTTCCCCTGCAAGTATTTTTTTCAGAGTCATTTTTAGATGACTGCAGCGTGTAGTGTGTTTGCTTCAGGTGTTGTTCGTCAGACATATCTGAGCTTGCTGCACGAGGTTTAGTTCTGAATATTTCGGTATTCTTAGATACCTTTTCGCGACTTGGGAACCTTCGTCTTCAGTTGCTTTCCATGGTTGCACTATGTTAGGGGAAGATCATCTCTCTGTTTCAGACTCCCGGCCTTATCCCATGGTTTCTGTATTTTTGAGGTCTGGGCGTTGCCTTCCCTTGTTTCTATGAGACTGGTTGGGTCTCTGTTAGCCTGACCCGGTTTCTCTGGTTTTTGCTCTGTTTTCATTTAGGACTCGTTGTGCCCTTTTTAGGATTTTTTTCTGGAGTTTCTTATGCTAGCTGGAAGCTAGCTCAGCATACTAATGCACTGTGGCTACTCTGCACTGTAGCAAACCAAGGGTTGCAAGTTCGATCCCCGGCGAGGTCTACTCAGCCTTTCCTCCTTTCGAGGTAGATAAAAGGAGCAGCGCCTTGAGTCCCTTAAGGGGGATTAGCCGCGCTTTACAAGTACAATCATGTTTTCTCCGGGCCTTTTCTTCTTTATGGAAGAATACGGTAGTTTGTTCCATTTCTTTAGTACGGGGTGTGTTGTTTGGAGACCGACTTCTGGGGACGGTGTCCTTTGGAGGCTGTTGACTCAGTTGAGTCTAGTTCCTGCGGTCTCTAGCAAGGCTGTGGACTATCTGCGGGTCAGTGTCCTTGGGCCTTTTCCTTTTTTTTCAAAGTTCTCGGCTTTGGACTAAGCAGGATTTTGTTGGGTAAGGGTTTTCAGGCCAGGTGCCCTCAGAATGGGCCGCCTCTTGTACCCTCCCGTTTTTGCATTCCATGTCCTCTTTAGCTTGGGTATTGTTTTCCCAAAAGTAATGAATGCAGCTGTGGACTCTTTCCATTTATGAAGAGACTTAAATTATGCTTACCTGATAATTTTCTTTTCTTCAGATGGAAAGAGTCCACAGCTACCCGCACTTTTTTTTTTTCTGTGGGGCGTCTCTTATTTATGTTGTTCTGGCACCTTTTCACCCTGATGTTTCTTCTACTGTTCCTTGTTCCTCGGCAGAATGACTGGGGGATGAGGGAAGTGGGAGGAGTATTTAAGCCTTTGGCTGGGGTGTCTTTGCCACCCTCCTGGTGGCCAGGTTCTAAATTTCCAAAAGTAATGGATGCTGCAGCTGTGTACTCTTTCCATCTGAAGCAAAGAAAATTATCAGCTAAGCATAATTTAAGTTTTTGGGGGGTCTCTAAAGGCACATAAATCAAGATCAAAATTGCCTAGAGACCCCCAAATCCATTTTTTTCAAATGTTTTTTTATTATACACATTAAAGGCTTACACCATTGGAAAAGTTAAGCGATTACTTTTCCAATGGTTGGACATGGGGGTCTGTAGCTGCTTAGATGCCTGAGATAGACATCTAAGCAGCATTCCCCCATCTCCCTAATACTGACAATTGTCACTTTTAAATAAAATTGCACAGTGACGTCATCGCGTTATTGCGCGTGACATCACTGCGCAACACGTGAAGCCCCGGCAATGCCTGCCGCTATACAGGCCAGATCGCCAGGGTGGGAGTAGATGGAGGTCCCCAGAACTCCACAAAGGTGGAGGAGTGCTAGTGATGGCTCTGATCCGCCATTAGCACTCAAGGGGTTAAGTAAGCGCAAAAGTACAAATGCCAAAAGGTACAGTTTCTGCAGTTGCAGACCCTCTTCTGGACTGCTTAAAAAAAACAGTATCTTGTGTAAGATGCTTCTGACTTTCTTTTTCAAAGGGAGACATTTAATATGAGGATCAGAATTCATCATTAGAACAGGATTCTCACTCCTTTTTATATTTTAATTGGAACATTTACAGTCCCTTTTGCGAGAGGTTTCACTGACTCTGGGTGTCCAGGAGTAAAGTGACTGGATTTATTGTTTAAACAGGCAGCAGTGAGTCGATTCCCAAAGTAGATGGTGCCATTTCTATATTGACAGAGACCTGCAATTAATTTGGAGGACAGCATGTTTTTCAAGGACTCATGTACAGAAAGTTGCAAGAGTATAATAGAAGGGTATTTTTTCAACTGGTTTTTATTTAAGCCTGCAGTGAGTGCTGACTGTGTAGCTGGAGTATTGCCTTTGTTGTGATTCCTTGTCAGAAATGGTGTCTGAAGAGGTTTCTTTGGAGGAAATCGAGGATTGACTAGTACAAGTGGTAAATTACTTTTATTTGTGAAGCAATTATGGATATTATTCGGTTCAATGCAAAGAATGCTGCTTTCTTTCATGTAATTGGCAAGAGTCCATGAGCTAGTGACATATGGGATATACAATCCTACCAGGAGGGTCAAAGTTTCCCAAACCTCAAAATGCCTATAAATACACCCCTCACCACACCCACAATTCAGTTTTACAAACTTTGCCTCCTATGGAGGTGGTGAAGTAAGTTTGTGCTAAGATTTCTACGTTGATATGCGCTTCTCAGCATTGTTGAAGCCCGATTCCTCTCAGAGTACAGCGAATGTCAGAGGGACGTAAAGGGAGTATCACTTATTTGAAAACTATTATTTCCCTAACGGGGGTCTATTTCATAGGTTCTCTGTTATCGGTCGTAGAGATTCATCTCCTACCTCCCTTTTCAGATCGACGATATACTCTCAATTTACCATTACCTCTACTAATAACTGTTTTAGTACTGGTTTGGCTATCTGCTATATGTGGATGGGTGTCTTTTGGCAAGTATGTTTTCATTACTTAAGACACTCTCAGCTATGGTTTGGCACTTTATGCATTTATATAAAGTTCTAAATGTATGTATTGTACTTATATTTGCCATGAGTCAGGTTCATGTATTTCCTTCAGCAGACTGTCAGTTTCATATTTGGGGAATTTAAACATTTTAAGAAATGTATTTCTTACCTGGGGTTTTAGTCTATTTTTCAATTGACTACTTCTTGCTATTGCGGGTATTAGGCAGCGGGTGCGTCAAATTCTAAACTTTATTGCGTCATTCTTGGCGCGAAAAAAGACGTTTATGATGCAACTTCGTCATTTTCAGGCATCATACTTGACGCCGAGACCTTTCACACAGCGGCGTCATTAGTGACGCGAGTGTGTCATTTCCGGTTATTTTTGGTGCCAAAAAAAGTTTACGTTACGTTGTGCGTCATACTTGGCGCCAACTTTTTTTCATTATTTCAATACCCCATTGATGTTTGCCTCTTGCTTTTTTCTCTATCAGAGGCCTATGCTTTTGCATTTTTTTCCCATTCCTGAAACTGTCATATAAGGAAATAGATCATTTTGCTTTATATGTTGTTTTTTCTCTTACATTGAGCAAGATGTCCCAATCTGATCCTGCCTCAGAAGTTTCTGCTGGAACATTGCTGCCTGACTTCTACCAAAGCTAAGTGCATTTGTTGTAAAAGTGTAGTACTTTCCAAGGTAATAATTTATTTGGTTCTCAGTTGGATTCTATTATTTCAACTATCACTGGAGGAAAAGGAGTTTTTTTGCCTCAGGATAAAAAAACCTAAGGGTAAATCTAAGGCTTCTAACCGTTTTCGTTCCTTTCGTCAGAATAAGGAACAAAAACTCAATCCTCCTCCCAAGGAATCTGCTTCCAGTTGGAAGCCTTCCTCAAATTGGAATAAATCCAAGCCATTTAGGAACCCAAAGACTGCCCCTAAGTCCGCATGAAGGTGCGGCCCTCATTCCAGCTCAGCTGGTAGGGGGCAGATTAATTTTTTTCAAGGATTTTTGGATAAAATCTGTCCAAAATCATTGGATTCAGAGCATTGTCTCTCAAGGGTATCGAATAGGATTCAAAGTAAGACCTCCTGTGAGGAGAAGATTTTTTTCTCTCACCCATCTCTGTAAATCCAGTAAAAGCTCAGGCTTTTCTGAAGTGTGTTTTAGAACTGGAGTCTTCAGGGGTAATCATGCCAGTTCCTCCTCAGGAACAAGGTTTGGGTTTTTTTTTCCAAACCTATTCATTGTACCAAAGAGAGAAAATTTGTTCAGACCAGTTCTGGATCTGAAAATTTTGAATCGTTATGTAAGAGTACCAACTTTCAATATGGTGACTATAAGGACTATTCTGCCTTTTGTTCAGCAAGGACATTATATGTCCACAATAGAATTGCAGGATGCATACCTTCATATTCAGATTCATCCAGAACACTATCAGTTTCTGAGATTCTCTTTTCTAGACAAGCATTACCAATTTGTTGCTCTTCCATTTGGCCTAGCAACAGCTCCAAGAATCTTTTCAAAGGTTCTGGGTGCCCTACTATCTGTAATCAGAGAACAGGCTATTGCGGTGTTTCCTTATTTGGACAATATCTTGGTACTAGCTCAGTCTTTACATACTGCAGAATCTCACACGAATCAACTAGTGTTGTTTCTTCGGGAACATGGTTGGAAGATCATTTTACAAAAAAGTTTCTTGATTACTCAGACAAGGGTCACCTTTTTAGGTTTCCAGATAGATTCAGTGTCCATGACTCTGTCTCTAACAGACAAGAGACGTTTAAAATTTGCTGGCACCTTCAGTCTCAGTCATTCCCTTCAGTGGCTATGTGCATGGATGTTTTAGGTCTCATGACTGCAGCATCGGACGCGATCCCCTTTGCTCGTTTTCACATGAGACCTCTACAGCTTTGCATGCTGAATCAATGGTGCAGGGATTATACAAAGATATCACAATTAATATCCTTGAATCCCAATGTACGACACTCTCTGACATGGTGGATAGATCACCATTGTTTGGTTCAAGGGGCCTCTTTTGTTCGGCCAACCTGGACTGTGATCACAACAGATGCAAGTCTTTCAGGTTGGGGATCTCTGACAGCACAAGGGGTTTGGAAATCTCAAGAGGCGAGATTACCAATAAATTTTTTAGAACTCCGTGCAATTCTCAGGGCTCTTCAGTTTTGGCCTCTGTTAAATAGAGAGCCGTTCATTTGTTTTCAGACAGACAATATCACAACTGTGGCTTATGTCAATCATCAGGGTGGGACTCACAGTCCCCAAGCTATGAAAGAAGTATCTCGGATATTTGCTTAGGCGCAATCCAGCTCTTGTCTAATCTCTGCGGTGTATATCCCAGGTGTAGACAATTGGGAGGCGGATTATCTCAGCCGCCAGACTTTACATCCAAGGGAGTGGTCTCTCCATCCGGATGCGTTTTCTCAGATTGTTCAGATGTGGGGTCTTCCAGAGATAGATCTCATGGCCTCTCATCTAAACAAGAAACTTCCCAGATACCTGTCCAGGTCCAGGGATGTTCAGGCAGAAGCAGTGGTTGCACTGACACTTCCTTGGTGTTATCATCCTGCTTACATCTTCCCGCCTCTTGTTCTCCTTCCAAGACTGATCTCCAAACTCATCATGGAACAGTCTTTTGTGTTGCAGGTGGCTCCAGCATGGCCACACAGGATTTGGTATGCGGATCTGGTGCGGATGTCCAGTTGCCCGCCTTGGCCACTTCTGTTACGGCCGGACCTACTATCTCAAGGTCCGTTTTTCCATCAGGATCTCAAATCATTAAATTTGAAGGTATGGAAATTGAAAGCTTAGTACTAAGTCATAGAGGTTTCTCTGACTCAGTGATTAATACTATGTTACAAGCTCGTAAATCTGTCTCTAGAAAGATTTATTATAGAGTTTGGAAGACTTACATTTCATGGTGTTCTTCTCATAAATTCTCCTGGCATTCTTTTAGAATTCCTAGAATTTTACAGTTTCTTCAGGATGGTTTGGATAAGGGTTTGTCTGCAAGTTCCTTGAAAGGACAAATCTCCGCTCTTTCTGTTTTATTTCACAGAAAGATTGCTATACTTCCTGATATTCACTGTTTTGTACAGGCTTTAGTTCGTATTAAGACTGTCATAAAATCAATTTCTCCTCCTTGGAGTCTTAATTTGGTTCTGAAGACGTTTCAGGCTCCTCCATTTGAGCCTATGCATTCTTTGGACATTAAACTACTTTCTTGGAAAGTGTTGTTTCTTTTGGCTATCTCTTCTGCTAGAAGAGTTTCTGAGTTATCTGCTCTTTCTTGTGAGTCTCTTTTTCTGATTTTTCATCAGGATAAGGCAGTTTTGCGGATTTCTTTTCAATTTTTACCTAAGGTTGTGAATTCTAACAGTAGAGAAATTGTTGTCCCTTCCTTATATCCTAATCCTAAGAATTCTTTGGAGAGATCCTTACATTCTTTGGATGTGGTAAGAGCTTTGAAATATTATGTGGAAGCTACTAAAGATTTCAGGAAGACTTCCAGTCTATTTGTTTTATTTTCTGGTCCTAGGAAAGGTCAGAAGGCTTCTGCTAGTTCCTTGCCTTCTTGGTTGAAACTTTTGATTCATCAAACTTATTTTGAGTCGGGTCAGGCCCCGCCTCAGAGAATTACAGCTCATTCTACTAGATCAGTTTCCACTTCGTGGGCTTTTAAGAATGAAGCTTCAGTTGATCAGATTTGCAAAGCGGCGACTTGGTCCTCTTTGCATACATTTACTAAATTCTACCGTTTTGATGTATTTGCTTCTTCGGAAGCAGTTTTTGGTAGAAAAGTTCTTCAGGCAGCTGGTTCAGTTTGATTCTTCTGCTTTTGATTTAAGTTTTTTTTCTTTCAAAGATGAAATAAACTTATTTTTGTTTTGGGTTGTGGATTATTTTTTCAGTGGAATAAGGCAGTTTTTGTTTTATTCCCTCCCTCTCTAGTGACTCTTGAGTGGAAGACTCCACATCTTGGGTATTGATATCCCATATGTCACTAGCTCATGGACTCTTGCCAATTACATGAAAGAAAACATAATTTATGTAAGAACTTACCTGATAAATTCATTTCTTTCATATTGGCAAGAGTCCATGAGGCCCACCCTTTTTATGGTGGTTATGATTTTTTGTGTAAAGCACAATTATTTCCAAATTTCCTTTGTTGATGCTTTCTACTCCTTTCTTTATCACCCCACTGCTTGGCTATTCGTTAAACTGAATTGTGGGTGTGGTGAGGGGTGTATTTATAGGCTTTTTGAGGTTTGGGAAACTTTGCCCTTCCTGGTAGGATTGTATATCCCTTATGTCACTAGCTCATGGACTCTTGCCAATATGAAAGAAATTAATTTATCAGGTAAGTTCTTACATAAATTATGTTTTTGCGGTGCTGGCCAGGTGATTATGGTTTGGATATGCGGATGTTATCAACAAGTAGACTGTTACATATTTTCGTTGTGGGTAAGGTTCTTTTTGGTCCTGGATTGGACTGAATTATGAGTTTTTTTACCTCAGGACATACATTCTAAGGGAAAGGCTAGAGCAGGACATCTTCTTCCCATTTGTCATTTTAGAAACTAAACATCCTCCCATAGTCTACTCAAAAATCCGGTTCTTCCAAGTCCTCATGGAAGCTAGGAAATTCTTGAAACAAGTCCAAACAGCAAAATATATTTTCCACTTCCTATAAGTCAGCATGAAGATGTGGTCCAAAATCCAGATATTTCTCTGGTAGGGGGCAATCTGAGCCTGTTTCAGCAGGTCTGGTGCAAATATGTTAAGGATCCCTAGGTTATCAGTATGGTATCGGAGGGTTACAGAATAGGTTTTCAGGCCACCTCAAGGAATTTTCCTTTTTTCATTTCTGTTTGATTTTCCCAAGAATCCCTTAGTCAAATGGTATCCACAGCACCAATTAGGTAAAAGAAAATACCTTTATTTTCACATTACACGCGACGTTTCGGCCTTCACAGCCTTAATCATGCATACAAAACACTTCAGCCTCTGTCCACAGTATATAGGCTGATCAATTAAAACATTAATTACAAACAGATTTGCACAAAATGCTTTAGATACCAGCAAATGTTTTAGGGCTAAGGAGATGGGTCTTAGAAACAAATCTACATTTGTGCCCAGTTTTAGTAACAACAGTGTGGAAACATTTATTAAAATGGTAAACAATGATTGGTGTAACTTAAAAGAAAAAATCTCCAAACAAGGTGGTAAAAATAAGAGAAATGACAATCTGACTTTAGAGGAAAAACAGGCTTTTAAATCTTTAAAAGAAAAACAGGAGGATATTCTAGTGAGGGCAGCAGATAAGGGTGGTGCCACCATTGTTCTTGATAAACAATATTATGTAGAGGAAATACTGTCACAATTACAAGATACTACATATCATCCACTTGCAGGGGATCCAGTATTTAAAATACAAAAGGAAATTAAACACATACTTGCCAAGGCAGTTAAGAATGATATCATTGATATTAAATTATCTGATTATTTGTACAAAGAACATCCTAGGACACCCATATTCTATACTGTGTCAAAAGTGCATAAAAATGCTAAATGCCCCCCAGGGAGCCCCATAGTCTCCAGTGTAGATTCTATCTTCACTAACATAGCTGTTTTCCTTGATAAAATTTTACAACATGAAGTAATTAAAATGTCGGCCTACATCAAAGATACTAGTGATTTCCTTGATAAATTATACAGTTTACATCTACCCAGCAAGAAATATATACTCTTCACACTTGATGTAAAAAGTCTTTATACTGCCATCAAGCATGGGACAGGTATAGGAGTGATTAGGAAACTTTTAAGTGGTACTGGTACATATAATTCTCCTCAAATAGAATTTATTTGTGATTTATTAACTCTTATCCTGTACTGGAACTATTTTTTATTTCGAGACAACTGGTATGTACAGGTCAGGGGGACTGCAATGGGATCCAACGTTGCCCCAGCATACGCCAACCTGTTCATGAACAGCTTTGAAGAGAATTTTGTATATACTAATAAGATGTTCTTGGAATATGGTGCAGCCTGGTGGCGTTTTATTGATGACGTGTTTGGCGTGTGATGGGGTGACGTTGGATCCCTAGAATCCTTTGTATGTGACTTAAACTCTGCTATCCCAGGGATAGAATTTACCCTTACACATAGTGAGGTTTCAGTGGATTTCTTAGACACTAGGGTTTATAAGGATAATGGGACCCTTAAAACAGATCTTTTTAGAAAATCCACTGATAGGAATAATATGCTTGCCTATGATAGTTTCCATCCAACTAGGTTAAAAGACTCACTCCCTAGGAGTCAACTCCTTAGGGTCTGTAGAATAGTGAAGGATGAAGAAATATTATCAACCAGAATGATGGAAATGGGCAATAGATTTGTTAGCAGAGGTTATCCTGAAAACCTCATTAAGGAAGAGATCTCAAGGCTCCAGAGAGAGAAGAAAATGTACAGGCATAATAATGCCCCTAAAGATAATAAAAATGGTAAAAATAAAAGTAGGAAGATGGTATTTACTTCACAATATAATTCATACAGTACTGAAGTTACTAAAATCATAAGAAAGCATTGGAATATTATTAAAAATTGTAATAGAGATATGGAGATATTCCAAAATAATCCCATTATGGCCTTTAAGAGGGTTAGAAATTTGAGACACACTGATTAAAAATGATTTGGGACCCTCCAAAAGTCTTAAACAAAGCCATATGGGTCAGAAATCTTATGGTTCTTATCCCTGTCTAGTGTGCTCTAATTGCCATGCAATGATAAAAGGGAAAGAATTTTCCCATCCAAGAACAGGGCATAAATATAAAATCAATGGTTATTATACATGTGAGACATCCTACGTAATCTATCTTATTAAATGCCCGTGTTCTCTTATTTACATTGGAGAATCGACTAGAAAAGGCAGGGAAAGAATTAATCAGCATAAGTCCAACTTGAGATGTGGTAATAAAGAAGCTCCTGTTTCTAATCATTTTATCCAGGCAGGCCACAACATAAGTCAAATTAGGTGGCAGATTATTGACCATGTAGGTACATTAAGAGGAGGGAGTGACAGGGAGAGGATCCTTAAACAAAAAGAAACTTACTGGATCCATAAATTAGATTGTATGTACCCTAAAGGGTTAAATAGAGAAATAGATTTCTCTGTCTTTCTCTAAATGTAACAAATTAAAATAAAAAATAAAAATTCTTCAAAAAGTTTGTTAGTTTTGGTTTATTTAAACACATAGGTAAAGTCACTTGTTCACTTAAACACATAGGTAAAGTTTATCAGTAAGATTGGTAAAATGAGTCAGTAATATACTTTAGAGGTGTTACTATAGAGATATAAGATTGCAGTAAGACTTGTTCCTATATATTTTCTTGTTTTTAATGACACTTGTACATTCAGTGGAAACTCCTCTAGTAATAGTATTTTTGGTAACTTGAGAGTTAAATTTTATAAGATGTAGTAAAATATGACTAACACTAGAGGGAGTAATTGCTCTGTGTGAAACATTTTGTCAAATCTGTTTGTAATTAATGTTTTAATTGATCAGCCTATATACTGTGGACAGAGGCTGAAGTGTTTTGTATGCATGATTAAGGCTGTGAAGGCCGAAACGTCGCATGTAATGTGAAAATAAAGGTATTTTCTTTTACCTAATTGGTGCTGTGGATACCATTTGTCTATGTTGCTGTAAGGGTGGCAGTAACCCTTTCTCCACGGGCATCATACAGAATTAAAACCTACTTTAAGGAACCAACAGGTGCTGTACTCATTTACTACTTTTGTGGAATGTATGGTAGTGATTGTCCCAGTTCCTCAGGCAGAACAAGACCTAGGTTACGATTCCAATCTCTATTGTGCCACGTTCTGACCGATTTTAGATTTCAAATCCTGAACAAATTCCTGAGGGTACCTATGTTCAAAATAGAGACAATCCTAACTATTTTGCTGTTAGGCCAATAGTGTTAATTTGTGACCAGAATTGATCTGAACTAGGATGCATATCTTCATATTCCCATTCACAGGGATCATCACGAGTTCTTAGGTTTGACTTTCAGCAGAAACATTTGTTTGTGGCACTCCGTTTTGGCCTAGAAAAAGTTCCTGTGGTGTTCAAAAAAGTTCTAGGTGCTCTTCTGTCAGTGATAAGAGCACAGGAAATCAGTAACCATGATTCAGTTTTTGAAAGATCATGGATGGATTATCAATTTGCTACTGAGTTCTCTGGTTCCACACACCAGTTAATTTCCTCTAATTGGTTATAGATTGTGTCTATGCACCTTTCTCTGACAGATTTGCAGAGTAAAGTTACAGAAATCCTGTGCAGATCTTCAACTTGTGTCTCATCCATCAGTTGCTCAGTGCATGGAACTTGTATGGTTGATGGTAGCTGCTTCAGACGCTATGCCCAGATTTCACTTCTGTATGCTCAAGCAGTAGAATAAATATCATGTTGACTTGTCTGTCAATTTGTTTGGCGCCAGTCTGTCAGGATGGGGGGCCGTCTGGGAGTCTCGGAAGGTGCAAAGAGTTTGGTCTCCTCAGGAGGCGAGGTTACCAATTAATTTTTTGGAATTTAGAGCGATCTTCACTTACAGATTTGGCCCTACCTGAGGTTTCAATCCGACAGTGTTACGACTGTAGCATATGTTAACCATCAGGGCTAACGATGAAGGAGGTTTCCCACATCCTTTCTTGGGTGAAACACAATCGTGCTATTCACATTTCTGGAGTCGACAGTTGAGAAGCAGATTTCCTCAGTTGTCAGACATGTCATTCAGGAGAATGGTCTCTCAATCAGGAATTTTTTGATCGGATCACATCAAGTTTGGGCTTACCAGATATTGACATGATAGCCTCCCGTTTGAATCACAAACTTTCCAGTTATTGTGCCAGTTCAAGAGATTCTCAAGTGATTCTCAGAGATGCGCTTGTGGTTCCTTGGTCTTTTCGTCTGATGTACGTTTCCTCTGTTCTGTTTCCTCGAGTGATATCTTAAAGCTGGTTCCTGTAATCCTCATTGCCTTAGCTTGGCAACGCAGGACCTGCTTTGCAGATCTAATTCAGATGTTCAGCTCTCAACCCTGGATTCTTCCGTTACGAAGGGATCTTCTCTCTCATAGTTCCTTTCTTGCATTTTCTTTTGAGTCTCCTTATTTGGTTTTCCATCAGGACAAGGGTGTCCTAAGGACTCTGTATAACTTTTCTTCCTGGATGTTGTGTCTGCTCAGATTATTAATCAAAATGTGTTGTCCCTTCTTTGTGTCCTTCCCATAAAAATAATAAGGAATGGCTTCTACATAATTTGGATGTCCAAGCTTTATTTTATCTCCAAGTAACTAAGAAATTTAGACTAGCTTTGTTTGTTAATTTGTTAATTGTTTGTCTCTGTAGAGGTCAGAAGGCTACTGCGGTTACTTTGGCCTCTTGACTAAAACAATTCTTAAAGCTTAGTTGGAGGCGGGTAAATCTTCTCCACCTCGTATTACAGCTCTTTCTACTAGGTCTCTACGTCCTGGGCATTTTTAAAATTGAGGCTTCCATGGAACTAATTTGCAAAGCTGCTACTTTGTCTTTCCTTCATACTTTCATCAAAGTTTGCCATTTTTATGCGTTTGCCTCTTTAGAGGCTGCGTTTGGCAGGAAGGTTCTCCAGGCAGCTGTTTGGTCAATGCTGTACCTGCCACACCCTTTTATGGTATTATTGACTCCACAGCTTAGGTATTCAACCCCATATGTTATGGCTTGTGGACTCTCACCATCTTATGAATGTAAATCAAATCTATTCTTACCTGATAAATTTCTTTCTTTCATGGTGGTAAAAGTCCACAAGACACTAACTAAATTCTTGGAAAAATATCCTTTGACAATTTTAGCATGCACTTTATTTACACTGCTTGATCTTCCTTCTCTTCAGATTCCACTTTTTGGCTATACATTAGACTAAGGGGAATCATGAAGTTGGAGGGATTAAAGCTCTTGCTGTTGGGTAATTTTTGCCTGCCTCCTGATGGAGAGCAGGTTAATCTCATATGTTATGGCTTGTGGACTCTCACCACCATGAAAGAAAGGAATGTAAGAATACATTTATTTATTTATTTTGCACCTGACTAGCAATATTTCAGTTTATTTTTCCACATGTGTCTTTTGTGTTTTAAAGTGAAGGTCCATTTTGATACATTTTTGCCAGGTTTTTAATAAACCTATTAAAAACAAGGGCACTTTAATTCATCAAAATTGACATTTCACTGTTTTCTTCAAAAACTTACCTTTTAATCCTGAATGCCGCTCCAGTGATTCCCCCGGCCGTCGGAAGCCTCTGCAGACATCAGAAATGACAAATCAGGCTACCTCCAATAACAGCTTCCCCCCGGGGGAATTTTGGCCTGATGCAACAATGTGATTGGAGTAAGCCGGATTCGTCATTTTGGACCCGCAAAGGCGGCTTGCGACGGGCTGAGGAAGTGCTGAAGGTATGTTTTTGAAGAAAACGGTGAAATGTAAATTTTGATAAATTAAAGTGCCCTTCATCAAAATGGACCTTCACTTTAAGACCACTTCAATAAATTAAATTTTATAATACCTTAATAAATTATTCAGATTTTTTTTTTTTTTTTTTTTTTAAATATTACAATTTATACTCTCATCTAGATTATAAATAGAATATAAGAATGGGGGGGGGGGTTGAGGTACTGTCGGTACTGTCTTCATGTGTCCGGAAATAGTTTATCACATTAACTTTTTAATATGATCTAAATTAACTTGTTTTTTTTTTTGTATTTGTGTTTTTTTAATATAAATGGTAAATCCTTTTATTTTTATTATTCTAGTGCCTGTCTTCTGTTGCTACTGCTCTTCAGTCCGGTTTCTTACCATACTGTGAACCTGTATATCAACGCTGTGTGAACCTAGTACAAAAGACTCTTGCACAAGCAATGGTAAGGCTTTATGTCCTCATATGTAATAATCATTATGGTCTTGAACTTGACATGGTAAACATTTACAAATTTAGCAACCAAATGATAATGCCAACCACTGTTTTACCCAACATGTAAACCCATGTCAAATTGGAAGCATTTTTAATTTCTCAAATAAAATATCCTTTCAAAGACGTGTTACCCTGGCAATGTAAGCAGAAACACCACAGAATAAAGTCTAATTTTAGCTTTTTAGGATATCTGCCAGTGCCAGGCATACTATTCATTAAATGGTAATGTGTTGAAAATTTGGCTGTTGTTACACTTTGGATATCACATCTCTGTAGCATTTTGATGAACTGATAGGGAAGTGTAGTGTTTGGTATTTTAGAGGGGTATTGTAAAATTGTGAATTTACACTTTGTGTTTAGGCTATATTTTTCCTACAGTTGCTAAGTCGTGTCTTTAGCCACATACCTAATATACTCAACAGATTATTTGTGAAGCTTAGATAATTTTTAGCTTCATGATTACATTCTGTTAGTTGGAAAGTGCGAGACTACTTCTTTAAAATGATAGTAAATCCTAGCGTTTGTGAAACACTAGATTTCTTTCATGTAATTAACAAGAGTCCATGAGCTAGTGACGTATGGGATATACATTCCTACCAGGAGGGGCAAAGTTTCCCAAACCTTAAAATGCCTATAAATACACCCCTCACCACACCCACAAATCAGTTTTACAAACTTTGCCTCCAAGGGAGGTGGTGAAGTAAGTTTGTGCTAGATTCTACGTTGATATGCGCTCCGCAGCAAGTTGGAGCCCGGTTTTCCTCTCAGCGTGCAGTGAATGTCAGAGGGATGTGAGGAGAGTATTGCCTATTGAATGCAGTGATCTCCTTCTACGGGGTCTATTTCATAAGGTTCTCTGTTATCGGTCGTAGAGATTCATCTCTTACCTCCCTTTTCAGATCGACGATATACTCTTATATTTACCATTTCCTCTACTGATTCTCGTTTCAGTACTGGTTTGGCTTTCTACAAACATGTAGATGAGTGTCCTGGGGTAAGTAAGTCTTATTTTCTGTGACACTCTAAGCTATGGTTGGGCACTTTATTTATAAAGTTCTAAATATATGTATTCAAACATTTATTTGCCTTGACTCAGAATGTTCAACTTTCCTTATTTCCAGACAGTCAGTTTCATATTTGGGATTATGCTTTAAATTATCATATTTTGTCTTACCTCAAAAATTTGACTTTTTTCCCT
This sequence comes from Bombina bombina, assembly GCF_027579735.1. NCBI lineage: Eukaryota > Metazoa > Chordata > Amphibia > Anura > Bombinatoridae > Bombina > Bombina bombina. The sequence continues at coordinate 200,085,960 of NC_069500.1, read as the reverse complement.
GTGGGCTGTTAGGCTCGCGGGGGCTGAAAATGTTTCATTTTATTGCGTCATTTTTGGCGCGGATTTTTTTGGCGCAAAAATTCATTTCCGTTTCCGGCGTCATACGTGTCGCCGGAAGTTGCGTCATTTTTTGACGTTATTTTGCGCCAAAAATGTCGGCGTTCCGGATGTGGCGTCATTTTTGGCGCCAAAAGCATTTAGGCGCCAAATAATGTGGGCGTCTTATTTGGCGCCAAAAAATATGGGCGTCGCTTTTGTCTCCACATTATTTCAGTCTCATTTTCATTTGCTTCTGGTTGCTAGAAGCTTGATGTTTGGCATTTTTTTCCCATTCCTGAAACTGTCTTATAAGGAATTTGATTTATTTTGCTTTATATGTTGTTTTTTCTCTTACATATTGCAAGATGTCTCACGTTGCATCTGAGCCAGAAGATACTACAGGAAAACCACTGCCTGCTGGATCTACCAAAGCTAAGTGTATCTGCTGTAAACTTTTGGTAGCTATTTCTCCAGCTGTTGTTTGTAATAATTGTCATGACAAACTTGTTAAAGCAGATAATATTTCCTTTAGTGATGTACCATTGCCTGTTGCAGTTCCCTCAACATCTAAGGTGCAGAATGTTCCTGATAACATAAGAGATTTTGTTTCTGAATCCATAAAGAAGGCTTTGTCTGTTATTTCTCCTTCTAGTAAACGTAAAAAGTCTTTTAAATCTTCTCTCTCTACAGATGAATTTTTAAATGAACACCATCATTCTGATTCTTTGGACTCTTCTAGTTCAGAGGATTCTGTCTCAGAGATTGATGCTGATAAATCTTCATATTTATTTAAGATGGAATTTATTCGCTCTTTACTTAAAGAAGTACTAATTGCTTTAGAAATAGAGGATTCTAGTCCTCTTGATTCTAATTCTATACGTTTGGATAAGGTTTTTAAAGCTCCTGCGGTTATTCCAGAAGTCTTTCCTGTTCCTAATGCTATTTCTGCAGTAATTGCTAAGGAATGGGATAAATTGGGTAATTCATTTACTCCTTCTAAACGTTTGAAGCAATTATATCCTGTTCCGCCTGACAGGTTAGAATTTTGGGACAAAATCCCTAAAGTTGATGGGGCTATTTCTACCCTTGCTAAACGTACTACCATTCCTACGTCAGATGGTACCTCGTTTAAGGATCCTTTAGATAGAAAAATTGAATCTTTTCTAAGAAAAGCTTATCTATGTTCAGGTAATCTTCTTAGACCTGCTATATCATTGGCTGATGTTGCTGCAGCTTCAACTTTTTGGTTGGAAACTCTAGCGCAACAAGTAACAAATCGTGATTCTCATGATATTATTATTCTTCTCCAGCATGCTAATAATTTCATCTGTGATGCCATTTTTGATATTATTAGAGTTGATGTTAGATTTATGTCTCTGGCTATCTTAGCCAGAAGAGCTTTATGGCTTAAGACTTGGAATGCTGATATGGCTTCTAAATCAACTCTACTTTCCATTTCTTTCCAGGGAAACAAATTATTTGGTTCTCAGTTGGATTCTATTATTTCAACTGTTACTGGTGGGAAAGGAACTTTTTTACCACAGGATAAGAAGTCTAAAGGTAAAAACAGGGCTAACAATCGTTTTCGTTCCTTTCGTTTCAACAAAGAACAAAAGCCTGATCCTTCGTCCTCAGGAGCAGTTTCAGTTTGGAAACCATCTCCAGTCTGGAATAAATCCAAGCCTGCTAGAAAGGCAAAGCCTGCTTCTAAGTTCACATGAAGGTACGGCCCTCATTCCAGTTCAGCTGGTAGGGGGCAGGTTACGTTTTTTCAAAGAAATTTGGATCAAATCTGTTCACAATCTTTGGATTCAGAACATTGTTTCAGAAGGGTACAGAATTGGTTTCAAGATGAGACCTCCTGCAAAGAGATTTTTTCTTTCCCATGTCCCAGTAAATCCAGTGAAAGCTCAAGCATTTCTGAATTGTGTTTCAGATCTAGAGTTGGCTGGAGTAATTATGTCAGTTCCAGTTCCGGAACAGGGGATGGGGTTTTATTCAAATCTCTTCATTGTACCAAAGAAGGAGAATTCCTTCAGACCAGTTCTGGATCTAAAATTATTGAATCGTTATGTAAGGATACCAACGTTCAAGATGGTAACTGTAAGGACTATATTGCCTTTTGTTCAGCAAGGGAATTATATGTCCACAATAGATTTACAGGATGCATATCTGCATTTTCCGATTCATCCAGATCATTATCAGTTCCTGAGATTCTCTTTTCTAGACAAGCATTACCAATTTGTGGCTCTACCGTTTGGCCTTGCTACAGCTCCAAGAATTTTCACAAAGATTCTCGGTGCCCTTCTGTCTGTAATCAGAGAACAGGGTATTGTGGTATTTCCTTATTTGGACGATATCTTGGTACTTGCTCCGTCTTTACATTTAGCAGAGTCTCATACGAATCGACTTGTGTTGTTTCTTCAAGATCATGGTTGGAGGATCAATTTACCAAAAAGTTCTTTGATTCCTCAAACAAGGGTAACCTTTCTGGGTTTCCAGATAGATTCAGTGTCCATGACTCTGTCTTTAACAGACAAGAGACGTCTAAAATTGATTACAGCTTGTTGAAACCTTCAGTCACAATCATTCCCTTCGGTAGCCTTATGCATGGAAATTCTAGGTCTTATGACTGCTGCATCGGACGCGATCCCCTTTGCTCGTTTTCACATGCGACCTCTTCAGCTCTGTATGCTGAACCAATGGTGCAGGGATTACACGAAGATTTCTCAATTAATATCTTTAAAACCGATTGTTCGACACTCTCTAACGTGGTGGACAAATCACCATCGTTTAATTCAGGGGGCTTCTTTTGTTCTTCCGACCTGGACTGTAATTTCAACAGATGCAAGTCTCACAGGTTGGGGAGCTGTGTGGGGATCTCTGACGGCACAAGGAGTTTGGGAATCTCAGGAGGTGAGATTACCGATCAATATTTGGAACTCCGTGCAATTTTCAGAGCTCTTCAGTTTTGGCCTCTTCTGAAGAGAGAATCGTTCATTTGTTTTCAGACAGACAATGTCACAACTGTGGCATACATCAATCATCAAGGAGGGACTCACAGTCCTCTGGCTATGAAAGAAGTATCTCGAATTTTGGTTTGGGCGGAATCCAGCTCCTGTCTAATCTCTGCGGTTCATATCCCAGGTGTAGACAATTGGGAAGCGGATTATCTCAGTCGCCAAACGTTGCATCCGGGCGAATGGTCTCTTCACCCAGAGGTATTTCTTCAGATTGTTCAATTGTGGGGGCTCCCAGAGATAGATCTGATGGCCTCTCATCTAAACAAGAAACTTCCCAGGTATCTGTCCAGATCCCGGGATCCTCAGGCGGAGGCAGTGGATGCATTATCACTTCCTTGGAAGTATCATCCTGCCTATATCTTTCCGCCTCCAGTTCTTCTTCCAAGAGTAATCTCCAAGATTCTGAGGGAATGCTCGTTTGTTCTGCTAATAGCTCCGGCATGGCCTCACAGGTTTTGGTATGCGGATCTTGTCCGGATGGCATCTTGCCAGCCATGGACTCTTCCGTTAAGACCAGACCTTCTGTCACAAGGTCCTTTTTTCCATCCGGATCTGAAATCCTTAAATTTAAAGGTATGGAGATTGAACGCTTGATTCTTGGTCATAGAGGTTTCTCTGACTCCGTGATTAATACTATGTTACAGGCTCGTAAATCTGTATCTCGAGAGATATATTATAGAGTCTGGAAGACTTATATTTCATGGTGTCTTTCTCATCATTTTTCTTGGCATTCTTTTAGAATACCGAGAATTTTACAATTTCTTCAGGATGGTTTGGATAAGGGTTTGTCCGCAAGTTCTTTGAAAGGACAAATCTCTGCTCTTTCTGTTCTTTTTCACAGAAAGATTGCTATTCTTCCTGATATTCATTGTTTTGTACAAGCTTTGGTTCGTATAAAACCTGTCATTTAAGTCAATTTCTCCTCCTTGGAGTTTGAATTTGGTTCTGGGAGCTCTTCAAGCTCCTCCGTTTGAACCTATGCATTCATTGGACATTAAATTACTTTCTTGGAAAGTTTTGTTTCTTTTGGCCATCTCTTCTGCTAGAAGAGTTTCTGAATTATCTGCTCTTTCGTGTGAGTCTCCTTTTCTGATTTTTCATCAGGATAAGGCGGTGTTGCGAACTTCTTTTGAATTTTTACCTAAAGTTGTGAATTCCAACAACATTAGTAGAGAAATTGTGGTTCCTTCATTATGTCCTAATCCTAAGAATTCTAAGGAGAAATCATTGCATTCTTTGGATGTTGTTAGAGCTTTGAAATATTATGTTGAAGCTACGAAATCTTTCCGTAAGACTTCTAGTCTATTTGTTATCTTTTCCGGTTCTAGGAAAGGCCAGAAAGCTTCTGCCATTTCTTTGGCATCTTGGTTGAAATCTTTAATTCATCTTGCCTATGTTGAGTCGGGTAAAACTCCGCCTCAAAGAATTACAGCTCATTCTACTAGGTCAGTATCTACTTCCTGGGCGTTTAGGAATGAAGCTTCGGTTGACCAGATCTGCAAAGCAGCAACTTGGTCTTCTTTGCATACTTTTACTAAATTCTACCATTTTGATGTATTTTCTTCTTCTGAAGCAGTTTTTGGTAGAAAAGTTCTTCAGGCAGCGGTTTCAGTTTGAATCTTCTGCTTATGTTTTTTGTTAAACTTTATTTTGGGTGTGGATTATTTTCAGCAGGAATTGGCTGTCTTTATTTTATCCCTCCCTCTCTAGTGACTCTTGTGTGGAAAGATCCACATCTTGGGTAGTCATTATCCCATACGTCACTAGCTCATGGACTCTTGTTAATTACATGAAAGAAAACATAATTTATGTAAGAACTTACCTGATAAATTCATTTCTTTCATATTAACAAGAGTCCATGAGGCCCACCCTTTTTTGTGGTGGTTATGATTTTTTTGTATAAAGCACAATTATTCCAATTCCTTATTTTATATGCTTCGCACTTTTTTTCTTATCACCCCACTTCTTGGCTATTCGTTAAACTGATTTGTGGGTGTGGTGAGGGGTGTATTTATAGGCATTTTAAGGTTTGGGAAACTTTGCCCCTCCTGGTAGGAATGTATATCCCATACGTCACTAGCTCATGGACTCTTGTTAATATGAAAGAAATGAATTTATCAGGTAAGTTCTTACATAAATTATGTTTTTACCAGTGGAACAAATAAAGGGGTCTTTCAGTCATGAAGTATAAAATACTTCATGCTGATAGTTCCTTTATTTGTCTGAAGCGTTCGCCTGCTGAGCTCCTCAGGCAGCTCACAGCAGAACGCTATCTTTTCAGCGAGGTGACGTTTCCACCTGTTAGCCAATAGCCTTGCGGGCCAGCTGGAATTATGCTGGATAGCGAACACGTTATTGGCTAAAATCACCTCAGTGATAAAATTAGGGTTCTGCCGTGGGCTGCCTAAGGGCGCACAGCTCGGTGAATGCTGCAGACTAATAAAGGAACTTTGAGCATGAAGTATTTTATACTTCATGACAAAGTCCCCTTTATTTGTTGCACTGGTAAATTCTAGTGTTTCACAAGCGCTAGGATTTACTTTCACTTTAAGTCCGTTTGTCCAAATCTCTTTAGCAATTTTTGTTCTAAAATACTTTTCTATTTTCATTGGCTTATGCAATGCCTGGGGCACCTCATGTTAGGAAGCTATTATCAAATATTTCAAATAAGGTATAAAATTAAGTTTCTTTCTATTGACACGATGAGTCCACGGATCATCATTAATTACTGTTGGGAATATCACTCCTGCCCAGCAGGAGGCAGCAAGGAACACCACAGCAAAGCTGTTAATTATCACCTCCCTTCCCTCCCACCCCAGTCTTTCTCTTTGCCTATATTAGAGCAAGGAAGTGGTAAAGTAGGTGTTAGTAAAAGATTCTTCAATCAAGAGTTTATTATTTCTTTCATGTAATTGTCAAGAGTCCATAAGCTAGTGACGTATGGGATATACATTCCTACCAGGAGGGGCAAAGTTTCCCAAACCTCAAAATGCCTATAAATACACCCCTCACCACACCCCCAATTCAGGTTTTGGATTGCGGATCTTGTTCGGATGTCCAGTTGCCAACCTTGGCAACCTTCCGTTAAGGCCAGACCTTCTATCTCAAGGCCCATTTTTCCATCAGGATCTCAAATCATTAAATTTGAAGGTATGGAGATTGAACGCTTAGTGCTTAGTCATAGAGGTTTCTCTGACTCAGTGATTAATACTATGTTGCAGGCTCGTAAATCTGTATCTAGAAAAGATTTATTATAGAGTTTGGAAGACTTACATTTCATGGTGTTCTTCTCATAAATTCTCTTGGCATTCTTTTAGAATTCCTAGAATTTTACAATTTCTTCAGGATGGTTTCGATAAGGGTTTGTCTGCAAGTTCCTTGAAAGGACAAATCTCTGCTCTTTCTGTTCTGTTCCACAGAAAAATTGCTAATCTTCCTGATATTCATTGTTTTGTACAGGCTTTGGTTCGTATCAAGCCTGTTATTAAGTCAATCTCTCCTCCTTGGAGTCTTAATTTGGTTTTGAGGGCTTTATAGGCTCCTCCTTTTGAGCCTATGCATTCTCTTGACATTAAATTACTTTCTTGGAAAGTATTGTTCCTTTTGGCCATTTCTTCTGCTAGAAGAGTTTCTGAATTATCTGCTCTTTCTTGTGAGTCTCCTTTTCTGATTTTTCATCAGGATTAGGCGGTTTTGCGGACTTCATTTAAATTTTTACCTAAAGTGAATTCCAACAACATTAGTAGAGAAATTGTTGCCCCTTGTGTCCTAATCCAAAGAATTCTCTGGAGAGATCTTTACATTCTTTGGATGTGGTTAGAGCTTTGAAATATTATGTTGAAGCTACTAAAGATTTCAGAAAGACTTCTAGTCTATTTGTTATCTTTTCTGGTTCTAGGAAAGGTCAGAAGGCTTCTGCCATTTATTTGGCACCTTGGTTAAAGCTTTTGATTGATTCATCATGCTTTTGATTCATCAGGCTCATTCTACTAGGTTAGTTTCTACTTCCTGGGCTTTTAAGAATGAAGCTTCTGTTGATCATATTTGCAAAGCAGCAACTTGGTCTTCTTTGCATACTTTTACTAAATTCTACCATTTTGATGTTTTCTCTTCTTCAGAAGCAGTTTTTGGTAGAAAAGTACTTCAGGCAGCTGTTTCAGTTTGATTCTTCTGCTTATAATTTCAGTTTTTTTCATTATAAAGATTAAAACTTTTGATTTGGGTTGTGGATTTATTTTTCAGCGGAATCTTTATTTTTATCCCTCCCTCTCTAGTGACTCTTGCATGGAGTTCCACATCTTGGGTATTTGCTATCCCATACGTCACTAGCTCATGGACTCTTGCCAATTACATGAAAGAAAACATAATTTATGTAAGAATTTACCTGATAAATTAATTTCTTTCATATTGGCAAGAGTCCATGAGGCACACCCTTTTTTATGGTGGTTATGATTTTTTTGTATAAAGCACAATTATTCCAATTCCTTGTTGATGCTTTCGCTCCTTTCTTATCACCCCACTTCTTGGCTATTCGATAAACTGAATTTTGTGTGTAGTGGGGGGTGTATTTATAGGCATTTTGAGGTTTGGGAAACTAAACCCCTCCTGGTAGTAATGCATATCCCATACGTCGCTAGCTCATGGACTCTTGCCAATATGAAAGAAATGTATTTATCAGGTAAATTATTACATAAATTATGTTTTTTTAAGTAGTGCAAGATTGTGCTGCTTTGTTCTGGGGTGTAGCCGTAGTCCATATCAGTCTCAGTGCAGTGGTGGCTTTAGAGCAATGGGAACTTGTGGGACATAATTCTCACTGCGGCTCCCATATGTTTATGCTGCCCTAATCCTGATAGCCTAAGTAAGATTACTCAGGCTTTATCTTTTCTTTCATGTAATTGGCAAGAGTCCATGAGCTAGTGACGTATGGGATATACAATCCTACCAGGAGGGGCAAAGTTTCCCAAACCTCAAAATGACTATAAATACACCCCCCACCACACCCACAATTCAGTTTTACAAACTTTGCCTCCTATGGAGGTGGTGAAGTAAGTTTGTGCTAGATTTCTACGTTATGCGCTTCTCAGCTTTTTTGAAGCCCGTTTCCTCTCAGAGTGCAGTGAATGACTGAGGGATGTGAAGGGAGTATTACCTATTGAATACAATGGTCATCCTAATGGGGATCTATTTCATAGGTTCTCTGTTATCGGTCGTAGAGATTCATCTCCTACCTCCCTTTTCAGATCGACGATATACTCTTATATACCATTACCTCTGCTGATTCCCGTTTCAGTACTGGTTTGGCTATCTACTTTATGTAGATGAGTGTCTTTTGGGAAGTATGTTTCCTTTATTTAAGACACTCTCAGCTATAGTTTGGCACTTTATATTTAAAGTTCTAAATATATATTTGTACTTATATTTGCCATGATTCAGGTTTATCCGTATATTTCCTTTTTGCAGCCTGTCAGTTTCATATTTGGGAAATGCATTTAAAAAAAAAAAAAAAAAATCAGTTTTCAAATTGACACTTTTTTTTGCATGATGTACCGAGTCCACAGATTCATCCTAACTTGTGGGATATTGTCCTTCCTGACAGGAAGTAGCAAAGAGAGCACCACAGCAGAGCTGTCTATATAGCTCCCCCTTATCTCCACCCCCCAGTCATTCTCTTTGGCTCTAAGGGAAGAGTAAAGAGAAGAGGTGTTAAACTGTTAGTTTTATTTTATCTCCATCAAGGTTTTCTTCTTCAACCTATAGCATGCATTGTTCCTGTAAACACTGCAGCTGCCTTTTGGTTTGAGGCTCTAGAAGAGGCTCTTCAGATGGAGACCCCACTAGATGATATTGTGGACAGAATTAAGGCTCTTAAGTTGGCTAATTCTTTTATTACAGATGCAGCTTTTCATCTTGCTAAATTAGCGGCTAAGAATTCAGGTTTGCCATTTTAGCGCGTAGAGCGTTATGGCTTAAGTCCTGATCAGCTGATGTGTCATCTAAATCTAAGCTTTTGTCCATCCCTTTCAAAGGTAAGACCCTATTCAGGCCTGCATTGAAAGAGATCATTTCAGACATTACTGGAGGGGAAGGGTCATACCCTCCCTCAGGATAAGTCAAACAAGACAAGGACCAAACAAAATCATTTTCTTTCCTTTCGAAACTTCAAGAGTGGTCCCTCTACCTCTTCCCCTGCTGCAAAGCAAGAGGGGAACTTTGCTCAATCCAAGCCAATCTGGAGACCTAATCAGGCTTGGAACAAGGGTAAACAGGCCAAAAAGCCTGCTGCTGCCACTAAGTCAGCATGAAGGGGTAGCCCCCGATCCGGGACCGGATCTAGTAGGGGGCAGACTCTCTCTCTTTGCTCAGGCCTGAGCAAGAGACATTTAGGATTCCTGGGCAGTAGAAATTGTAACCCAGAGATACCTTCTAGATTTCAAGGATTCCCTTCCAAGGGAGAGGTTCCATCTTTCTCAATTGTCTGTGAACCCGACAAAAAGAGAGGCGTTCTTACGCTGTGTAGAAGACCTTTTTACCATGGGAGTGATCTGCCCAGTTCCAAAAGCAGAACAGGGGCAGGGGTTCCTCTCCAATCTGTTTATAGTTCCCAAAAAGGAGGGAACCTTCAGATCAATTCTGGATCTCAAGATCCTAAACCAATTCCTAAGAGTTCCATCTTTCAAGATGGAGACCATTCGGACTATCTTACTATTGATCCAGGAGGGTCAATATATGACCACCGTGGATGCGTATCTGCACATTCCTACCCACAAAGATCATCACCAGTTCCTCAGGTTCGCCTTTCTGGACAAGCATTATCAGTTTTGTGGCTCTTCCTTTCGGCTTGGCCACGGCGCCGCAAATCTTCACGAAGGTGCTAGGGTCCCTTCTGGCGGTTCTAAGGCCACGGGGCATAGCTTGTGGTGCCTTATCTAGACGACATTGTAATTCAAGTGTCGTCCTTCCAACTAGCCAAGTCTCACACGGACTTAGTGTTGGCCTTTCAAAGGTCTCACGGGTGGAAAGTGAACATAAAAAAAAGAGTTCTCTTTCTCCAACATAGGTGTGTCCGGTCCACGGCGTCATCCTTACTTGTGGGATATTCTCTTCCCCAACAGGAAATGGCAAAGAGCCCAGCAAAGCTGGTCACATGATCCCTCCTAGGCTCCGCCTACCCCAGTCATTCTCTTTGCCGTTGTACAGGCAACATCTCCACGGAGATGGCTTAGAGTTTTTTAGTGTTTAACTGTAGTTTTTATTATTCAATCAAGAGTTTGTTATTTTAAAATAGTGCTGGTATGTACTATTTACTCAGAAACAGAAAAGAGATGAAGATTTCTGTTTGTATGAGGAAAATGATTTTAGCACCGTAACTAAAATCCATGGCTGTTCCACACAGGACTGTTGAGAGCAATTAACTTCAGTTGGGGGAACAGTGTGCAGTCTCTTGCTGCTTGAGGTATGACACATTCTAACAAGACGATGTAATGCTGGAAGCTGTCATTTTTCCCTATGGGATCCGGTAAGCCATGTTTATTACGATGGTAAATAAAGGGCTTCACAAGGGCTTATTAAGATTGTAGACTTTTCTGGGCTAAATCGATTCAGTTTTAAAACATATTTAGCTTTGAGGAATCATTTTATCTGGGTTTTATTGATATTATAATATCGGCAGGCACTGTATTAGACACCTTATTTCTCTGGGGCTTTCCCAAAGCATAAGCAGAGCCTCATTTTCGCGCCGGTGTGGCGCACTTGTTTTTGAGAGGCATGGCATGCAGTCGCATGTGAGAGGAGCTCTGATACTTAGAAAAGACTTTCTGAAGGCGTCATTTGGTATTGTATTCCCCTTTGGGCTTGGTTGGGTCTCAGCAAAGCAGATACCAGGGACTGTAAAGGGGTTAAAGTGTTAAAACAGCTCCGGTTCCGTTATTTTAAGGGTTAAAGCTTCCAAATTTGGTGTGCAATACTTTTAAGGCTTTAAGACACTGTGGTGAAAATTTGGTGAATTTTGTACAATTCCTTCATGTTTTTTCGCAATTGCAGTAATAAAGTGTGTTCAGTTTAAAATTTAAAGTGACAGTAACGGTTTTATTTTAAAACGTTTTTTGTACTTTATTATCAAGTTTATGCCTGTTTAACATGTCTGAACTACCAGATAGACTGTGTTCTGAATGTGGGGAAGCCAGAATTCCTGTTCATTTAAATAAATGTGATTTATGTGATAATGACAATGATGCCCAAGATGATTCCTCAAGTGAGGGGAGTAAGCATGGTACTGCATCATTCCCTCCTTCGTCTACACGAGTCTTGCCCACTCAGGAGGCCCCTAGTACATCTAGCGCGCCAATACTGCTTACTATGCAACAATTAACGGCTGTAATGGATAATTCTGTCAAAAACATTTTAGCCAAAATGAACCCTTGTCAGCGTAAGCGTGGCTGCTCTGTTTTAGTTACTGAAGAGCATGACGACGCTGATATTAATATCTCTGAAGGGCCCCTAACCCAATCTGAGGGGGCCAGGGAGGTTTTGTCTGAGGGAGAAATTACTGATTCAGGGAACATTTCTCAACAGGCTGAACCTGATGTAATTGCATTTAAATTTAAGTTGGAACATCTCCGCATTCTGCTTAAGGAGGTATTATCCACTCTGGATGATTGTGAAAAGTTGGTCATCCCAGAGAAACTATGTAAAATGGACAAGTTCCTAGAGGTGCCGGAGCTCCCAGAAGCTTTTCCTATACCCAAGCGGGTGGCGGACATTGTTAATAAAGAATGGGAAAGGCCCGGTATTCCTTTCGTCCCTCCCCCCATATTTAAAAAATTGTTTCCTATGGTCGACCCCAGAAAGGACTTATGGCAGACAGTCCCCAAGGTCGAGGGAGCGGTTTCTACTTTAAACAAACGCACCACTATACCCATAGAGGATAGTTGTGCTTTCAAAGATCCTATGGATAAAAAATTAGAAGGTTTGCTTAAAAAGATGTTTGTTCAGCAGGGTTACCTTCTACAACCAATTTCATGCATTGTCCCTGTCACTACAGCCGCATGTTTCTGGTTTGATGAACTGATAAAGGCGCTCGATAGTGATTCTCCTCCTTATGAGGAGATTATGGACAGAATCAATGCTCTCAAATTGGCTAATTCTTTCACCCTAGACGCCACTTTGCAATTGGCTAGGTTAGCGGCTAAGAATTCTGGGTTTGCTATTGTGGCGCGCAGAGCGCTTTGGTTGAAATCTTGGTCGGCTGACGCGTCTTCCAAGAACAAGCTACTAAACATTCCTTTCAAGGGGAAAACGCTGTTTGGCCCTGACTTGAAAGAGATTATCTCGGATATCACTGGGGGTAAGGGCCACGCCCTTCCTCAGGATCGGCCTTTCAAGGCGAAAAATAGACCCAATTTTCGTCCCTTTCGTAAAAACGGACCAGCCCAAAGTGCTACGTCCTCTAAGCAAGAGGGTAATACTTCTCAGGCCAAGCCAGCTTGGAGACCAATGCAAGGCTGGAACAAGGGAAAGCAGGCCAAGAAGCCTGCCACTGCTACCAAGACAGCATGAAATATTGGCCCCCGATCCGGGACCGGATCTGGTGGGGGGCAGACTCTCTCTCTTCGCTCAGGCTTGGGCAAGAGATGTTCTGGATCCTTGGGCGCTAGAAATAGTCTCCCAGGGTTATCTTCTGGAATTCAAGGGACTTCCCCCAAGGGGGAGGTTCCACAGGTCTCAGTTGTCTTCAGACCACATAAAAAGACAGGCGTTCTTACATTGTGTAGAAGACCTGTTAAAACTGGGAGTGATTCATCCTGTTCCTCTAAGAGAACAAGGGATGGGGTTCTACTCCAATCTGTTCATAGTTCCCAAAAAAGAGGGAACGTTCAGACCAATCTTAGATCTCAAGATCTTAAACAAGTTTCTCAAGGTTCCATCTTTCAAGATGGAAACCATTCGAACTATTCTTCCTTCCATCCAGGAGGGTCAATTCATGACCACGGTGGATTTAAAGGATGCGTATCTACATATTCCTATCCACAAGGAACATCATCGGTTCCTAAGGTTTGCATTCCTGGACAAACATTACCAGTTCGTGGCGCTTCCTTTCGGATTAGCCACTGCTCCAAGGATTTTCACAAAGGTACTAGGCTCCCTTCTAGCGGTGCTAAGACCAAGGGGCATTGCAGTAGTACCTTACCTGGACGACATTCTGATTCAAGCGTCGTCCCTTCCTCAAGCAAAGGCTCACACGGACATTGTCCTGGCCTTTCTCAGATCTCACGGCTGGAAAGTGAACGTGGAAAAGAGTTCTCTATCCCCGTCAACAAGGGTTCCCTTCTTGGGAACAATTATAGACTCTTTAGAAATGAGGATCTTTCTAACAGAGGCCAGAAAAACAAAACTTCTAGACTCTTGTCGGATACTTCATTCCGTTCCTCTTCCTTCCATAGCTCAGTGCATGGAAGTGATCGGGTTGATGGTAGCGGCGATGGACATAGTTCCTTTTGCGCGCATTCATCTAAGACCATTACAACTGTGCATGCTCAGTCAGTGGAATGGGGACTATACAGACTTGTCTCCGAAGATACAAGTAAATCAGAGGACCAGAGACTCACTCCGTTGGTGGCTGTCCCTGGACAATCTGTCTCAAGGGATGACGTTCCGCAGACCAGAGTGGGTCATTGTCACGACCGACGCCAGTCTGATGGGCTGGGGCGCGGTCTGGGGATCCCTGAAAGCTCAGGGTCTTTGGTCTCGGGAAGAATCTCTTCTACCGATAAATATTCTGGAACTGAGAGCGATATTCAATGCTCTCAAGGCCTGGCCTCGGCTAGCGAGGACCAAGTTCATACGGTTTCAATCAGACAACATGACAACTGTTGCGTACATCAACCATCAGGGGGGAACAAGGAGTTCCCTAGCGATGGAAGAAGTGACCAAAATCATTCTATGGGCGGAGTCTCACTCCTGCCACCTGTCTGCTATCCACATCCCAGGAGTGGAAAATTGGGAAGCGGATTTTCTGAGTCGTCAGACATTGCATCCGGGGGAGTGGGAACTCCATCCGGAAATCTTTGCCCAAGTCACTCACCTGTGGGGCATTCCAGACATGGATCTGATGGCCTCTCGTCAGAACTTCAAAGTTCCTTGCTACGGGGCCAGATCCAGGGATCCCAAGGCGGCTCTAGTGGATGCACTAGTAGCACCTTGGACCTTCAAACTAGCTTATGTGTTCCCGCCATTTCCTCTCATCCCCAGGCTGGTAGCCAGGATCAATCAGGAGAGGGCGTCGGTGATCTTGATAGCTCCTGCGTGGCCACGCAGGACTTGGTATGCAGATCTGGTGAATATGTCATCGGCTCCACCTTGGAAGCTACCTTTGAGACGAGACCTTCTTGTTCAGGGTCCGTTCGAACATCCGAATCTGGTTTCACTCCAGCTGACTGCTTGGAGATTGAACGCTTGATTTTATCGAAACGAGGATTCTCAGATTCTGTTATCGATACTCTTGTTCAGGCCAGAAAGCCTGTAACTAGAAAGATTTACCACAAAATTTGGAAAAAATATATCTGTTGGTGTGAATCTAAAGGATTCCCTTGGGACAAGGTTAAGATTCCTAGGATTCTATCCTTCCTTCAAGAAGGATTGGAAAAAGGATTATCTGCTAGTTCCCTGAAGGGACAGATTTCTGCCTTGTCGGTATTACTTCACAAAAAGCTGGCAGTTGTGCCAGATGTTCAAGCCTTTGTTCAGGCTCTGGTTAGAATCAAGCCTGTTTACAAACCTTTGACTCCTCCTTGGAGTCTCAATTTAGTTCTTTCAGTTCTTCAGGGGGTTCCGTTTGAACCCTTACATTCCGTTGATATTAAGTTATTATCTTGGAAAGTTTTGTTTTTAGTTGCGATTTCTTCTGCTAGAAGAGTCTCAGAATTATCTGCTCTGCAGTGTTCTCCTCCTTATCTGGTGTTCCATGCAGATAAGGTGGTTTTACGTACTAAACCTGGTTTTCTTCCAAAAGTTGTTTCTAACAAAAACATTAACCAGGAGATTATCGTACCTTCTCTGTGTCCAAAACCAGTTTCAAAGAAGGAACGTTTGTTGCACAATTTGGATGTTGTTCGCGCTCTAAAATTCTATTTAGATGCTACAAAGGATTTTAGACAAACATCTTCCTTGTTTGTTGTTTATTCAGGTAAAAGGAGAGGTCAAAAAGCAACTTCTACCTCTCTCTCTTTTTGGATTAAAAGCATCATCAGATTGGCTTACGAGACTGCCGGACGGCAGCCTCCCGAAAGAATCACAGCTCATTCCACTAGGGCTGTGGCTTCCACATGGGCCTTCAAGAACGAGGCTTCTGTTGATCAGATATGTAGGGCAGCGACTTGGTCTTCACTGCACACTTTTACCAAATTTTACAAGTTTGATACTTTTGCTTCTTCTGAGGCTATTTTTGGGAGAAAGGTTTTGCAAGCCGTGGTGCCTTCCATTTAGGTGACCTGATTTGCTCCCTCCCTTCATCCGTGTCCTAAAGCTTTGGTATTGGTTCCCACAAGTAAGGATGACGCCGTGGACCGGACACACCTATGTTGGAGAAAACAGAATTTATGTTTACCTGATAAATTTCTTTCTCCAACGGTGTGTCCGGTCCACGGCCCGCCCTGGTTTTTTAATCAGGTCTGATAATTTATTTTCTTTAACTACAGTCACCACGGTACCATATGGTTTCTCCTATGCAAATATTCCTCCTTAACGTCGGTCGAATGACTGGGGTAGGCGGAGCCTAGGAGGGATCATGTGACCAGCTTTGCTGGGCTCTTTGCCATTTCCTGTTGGGGAAGAGAATATCCCACAAGTAAGGATGACGCCGTGGACCGGACACACCGTTGGAGAAATTAATTTATCAGGTAAACATAAATTCTGTTTTCCCCCCTCACAAGAGTTTCATTTCTAGGGACTCTGATAGACTCGGTGGACATGAAAATATTTCTGACGGAGGTCAGGAAATCAAAGATTTTGTCCACCCGCCGAGCTCTTCATTCCATTCCTCGGCCGTCAGTGGCTCAGTGTATTGAGGTAATTGGACTAATGGTAGCGGCAATGGACATAGTTCCGTTTGCTCGCTTGCATCTCAGACCACTGCAACTATGCATGCTCAATCAGTGGATTGGGGATTATGTGGATTCATCTCCTCAGATACATCTGGATCAAGAGACCAGAGACTCTCTTCTTTGGTGGTTGTCACAGGATCATCTGTCCCAGGGAAAGTGTTTCTGCAGGCCAGAATGGGTTATAGTGACGACAGACGCCAGTCTTCTGGGCTGGGGTGCAGTCTGGAATTCCCTGAAAGCTCATGGTTTGTGGACTCGGGAGGAGGCTCTCCTACCGATAAATATTCTGGAATTAAGAGCGATATTCAATGCTCTCCAGGCATGGCCTCAGCTGGCTTCGGCCAGATTCATCAGGTTTCAGTCGGACAATATCACGACTGTGGTTTATATCAATCATAAGGGCGGAACAAAGAGTTCCTTAGCGATGATAGAGGTCAAAAGGATAATCCAATGGGCAGAGGCTCACTCTTGCCATCTGTCAGCGATCTATATCCCAGGTGTAGAGAACTGGGAGGCAGATTTTCTAAGTCGTCAGACTTTTTATCCCGGGGGAGTGGGAACTCCATCCGGAGGTGTTTGCTCAGCTGGTTCGGCTATGGGGCACACCAGAGTTGGATCTGATAGCGTCTCGTCAGAACGCCAAACTTCCTCGTTATGGCTCCAGGTCAAGGGATCCTCAGGCTTACTGATAGATGCTCTAGCAGTACCCTGGTCGTTCATCCTGGCTTATGTGTTTCCACCTTTCCCTCTCCTTCCACGTCTGATTGCCAGAATCAAACAGGAGAGAGCATCAGTGATTTTGATAGCGCCTGCGTGGCCACGCAGGACTTGGTATGCAGACCTGGTGGACATGTCATCCCTTCCACCATGGTCTCTGCCATTGAGACAGGACCTTCTGATTCAAGGTCCATTCAAGCATCCAAATCTAATTTCTCTGAAACTGACTGCTTGGAGTTTGAACGCTTGATTCTATCAAATCGGGGTTTCTCTGAGTCAGTCATAAATACCTTGATTCAGGCTCGAAAGCCTGTTACCAGGAAAATTTATCATAAGATATGGCGTAAATATCTTTTGTGGTGCGAATCCAAAGGCTTCTCCTGGAGTAAAATCAGGATTCCTAGGATTTTGTCTTTTCTCCAAGAGGGATTGGAGAAAGTATTATCTAAAGGGACAGATATCTGCTCTGTCTATTTAGTTGCACAAGCGTCTGGCAGATGTTCCAGACGTTCAGGCTTTTTGTCAGGCTTTAGTTAGAATTAAGCCTGTGTTTAAACCTTTTGCTCCGCCATGGAGTCTAAATTTAGTTCTTAGAGTTCTTCAGGGGGTTCCGTTTGAACCCATGCATTCCATAGATATTAAGCTTTTATCTTGGAAAGTTTTGTTCCTAGTTGCTATCTCTTCTGCTCGAAGAGTTTCTGAACTATCTGCATTACAATGTGACTCTCCTTATCTTGTGTTCCATGCTGATAAGGTGGTTTTGCGTACCAAGCCTGGGTTCCTACCTAAGGTTGTTACTAACAGGAATATCAATCAAGAAATTGTTGTTCCTTCTCAGTGTCCTAATCCTTCTTGTAAGAAGGAACGTCTGTTGCACAACTTGGACGTGGTTCGTGCTTTTAAATTTTATTTGCAGGCAACCAAAGATTTTCGTCAAACATCTTCGTTTGTTATCTATTCTGGAAAGCGTAGGGGTCAAAAGGCTACGGCGACTTCTCTTTCTCCAACATAGGTGTGTCCGGTCCACGGCGTCATCCTTACTTGTGGGATATTCTCTTCCCCAACAGGAAATGGCAAAGAGCCCAGCAAAGCTGGTCACATGATCCCTCCTAGGCTCCGCCTTCCCCAGTCATTCTCTTTGCCGTTGTACAGGCAACATCTCCACGGAGATGGCTTAGAGTTTTTTAGTGTTTAACTGTAGTTTTTATTATTCAATCAAGAGTTTGTTATTTTAAAATAGTGCTGGTATGTACTATTTACTCTGAAACAGAAAAGAGATGAAGATTTCTGTTTGTAAGAGGAAAATGATTTTAGCAACCCTTACTAAAATCGATGGCTGTTTCCACACAGGACTGTTGAGAGGAATTAACTTCAGTTGGGGGAAACAGTGAGCAGACTTTTGCTGCTTGAGGTATGACACATTTCTAACAAGACGATGTATTGCTGGAAGCTGTCATTTTCCCTATGGGATCCGGTAAGCCATTTTTATTACATAAGAAAAAAAAAAGGGCTTCACAAGGGCTTTTAAGACTGTAGACATTTTCTGGGCTAAAACGATTGATATATAAGCATATTTTAATACTTCATAGCTTTGAGGAATTATTTTATTCTTGGGATTTATGTAAAATAACCGGCAGGCACTGTATTGGACACCTTATTCTCTAGGGGCTTTCCCTAATCATAGGCAGAGCCTCATTTTCGCGCCTCTATTGCGCACTTGTTTTTGGGAAGCATGACATGCAGATGCATGTGTGAGGAGCTCTGATACATAGAAAAGACTTTCTGAAGGCGTCATTTGGTATCGTATTCCCCTTTGGGCTTGGTTGGGTCTCAGCAAAGCAGATACCAGGGACTGTAAAGGGGTTAAATATAAAAACGGCTCCGGTTCCGTTATTTTAAGAGTTAAAGCTTTCAAATTTGGTGTGCAATACTTTTAAGGCTTTAAGACACTGTGGTGAAATTTTGGTGAATTTTGAACAATTCCTTCATACTTTTTCACATTTGCAGTAATAAAGTGTGTTCAGTTTAAAATTTAAAGTGACAGTAACGGTTTTATTTTAAAACGTTTTTTGTACTTTGTTATCAAGTTTATGCCTGTTTAACATGTCTGAACTACCAGATAGACTGTGTTCTGTATGTGGGGAAGCCAAGGTTCCTTCTCATTTAAATAGATGTGATTTATGTGACACAAAATTTAGAGAAAATGATGCCCAAGATGATTCCTCAAGTGAGGGGAGTAAGCATGGTACTGCATCATCCCCTCCTTCGTCTACACCAGTCTTGCCCACACAGGAGGCCCCTAGTACATCTAGTGCGCCAATACTCCTTACTATGCAACAATTAACGGCTGTAATGGATAATTCTATCAAAAACATTTTAGCCAAAATGCCCACTTATCAGCGAAAGCGCGACTGCTCTGTTTTAGACAATACTGAAGAGCATGAGGACGCTGATGATATTGGTTCTGAAGTGCCCCTACACCAGTCTGAGGGGGCCAGGGAGGTTTTGTCTGAGGGAGAAATTTCAGATTCAGGGAAAATTTCTCAACAAGCTGAACCTGATGTGATTACATTCAAATTTAAATTGGAACATCTCCGCGCCCTGCTTAAGGAGGTGTTATCTACTCTGGATGATTGTGAGAATTTGGTCATTCCAGAGAAATTATGTAAAATGGACAAGTTCCTAGAGGTCCCGGGGCCCCCCGAAGCTTTTCCTATACCCAAGCGGGTGGCGGACATTGTAAACAAAGAATGGGAAAGGCCCGGCATACCTTTCGTCCCTCCCCCTATATTTAAGAAATTGTTTCCTATGGTCGACCCCAGAAAGGACTTATGGCAGACAGTCCCCAAGGTCGAGGGGGCGGTTTCTACTCTAAACAAACGCACCACTATACCCATAGAAGATAGTTGTGCTTTCAAAGATCCTATGGATAAAAAATTAGAGGGTTTGCTTAAAAAGATGTTTGTTCAGCAAGGTTACCTTCTACAACCAATTTCATGCATTGTTCCTGTCACTACAGCAGCGTGTTTCTGGTTCAATGAACTAGAAAAGGCGCTCAATAAAGATTCTTCTTATGAGGAGATTTTGGACAGAATTCATGCTCTCAAATTGGCTAACTCTTTCACCCTAGACGCCACTTTGCAATTGGCTAGATTAGCGGCGAAAAATTCTGGGTTTGCTATTGTGGCGCGCAGAGCGCTTTGGCTAAAATCTTGGTCAGCGGATGCGTCTTCCAAGAACAAATTGCTTAACATTCCTTTCAAGGGGAAAACGCTGTTTGGCCCTGACTTGAAAGAGATTATTTCTGATATCACTGGGGGCAAGGGCCACGCCCTTCCTCAGGATAGGTCTTTCAAGGCCAAAAATAAACCTAATTTTCGTCCCTTTCGCAGAAACGGACCAGCCCCAAGTGCTACGTCCTCTAAGCAAGAGGGTAATACTTCTCAAGCCAAGCCAGCCTGGAGGCCAATGCAAGGCTGGAACAAAGGTAAGCAGGCCAAGAAACCTGCCACTGCTACCAAGACAGCATGAGATGTTGGCCCCCGATCCGGGACCGGATCTGGTGGGGGGCAGACTCTCTCTCTTCGCTCAGGCTTGGGCAAGAGATGTTCTGGATCCTTGGGCGCTGGAAATAGTCTCCCAAGGTTATCTTCTGGAATTCAAGGGGCTTCCCCCAAGGGGGAGGTTCCACAGGTCTCAATTGTCTTCAGACCACATAAAAAAACAGGCATTCTTACATTGTGTAGAAGACCTGTTAAAAATGGGAGTGATTCATCCTGTTCCATTAGGAGAACAAGGGATGGGGTTCTACTCCAATCTGTTCGTAGTTCCCAAAAAAGAGGGAACATTCAGACCAATCTTAGATCTCAAGATCCTAAACAAGTTTCTCAAGGTTCCATCGTTCAAAATGGAAACCATTCGAACAATTCTTCCTTCCATCCAGGAAGGTCAATTCATGACCACGGTGGATTTAAAGGATGCGTATCTACATATTCCTATCCACAAGGAACATCATCGGTTCCTAAGGTTCGCATTTCTGGACAAGCATTATCAGTTTGTGGCACTTCCGTTCGGATTAGCCACTGCTCCAAGAATTTTCACAAAGGTACTAGGGTCCCTTCTAGCGGTGCTAAGACCAAGGGGCATTGCAGTAGTACCTTACTTGGACGACATTCTGATTCAAGCGTCGTCCCTTCCACAAGCAAAGGCTCACACGGACATTGTCCTGGCCTTTCTCAGATCTCACGGGTGGAAAGTGAACGTAGAAAAAAGTTCTCTATCTCCGTCAACAAGGGTTCCCTTCTTGGGAACAATAATAGACTCCTTAGAAATGAGGATTTTTCTGACAGAGGCCAGAAAATCAAAACTTCTAAACTCTTGTCAAATACTTCATTCTGTTCCTCTTCCTTCCATAGCGCAGTGCATGGAAGTAATAGGTTTGATGGTAGCGGCAATGGACATAGTTCTTTTTGCGCGAATTCATCTAAGACCATTACAACTGTGCATGCTCAGTCAGTGGAATGGGGATTATACAGACTTGTCTCCGACGATACAAGTAGATCAGAGGACCAGAGATTCACTCCGTTGGTGGCTGTCCCTGGACAACCTGTCACAGGGAATGAGCTTCCGCAGACCAGAGTGGGTCATTGTCACGACCGACGCCAGTCTGGTGGGCTGGGGCGCGGTCTGGGGACCCCTGAAAGCTCAGGGTCTTTGGTCTCGGGAAGAATCTCTTCTCCCCATAAATATTCTGGAACTGAGAGCGATATTCAATGCTCTCAAGGCTTGGCCTCAGCTAGCAAAGGCCAAATTCATACGGTTTCAATCAGACAACATGACGACTGTTGCGTACATCAACCATCAGGGGGGAACAAGGAGTTCCCTGGCTATGGAAGAAGTGACCAAAATCATTCAATGGGCGGAGACTCACTCCTGCCACTTGTCTGCAATCCACATCCCAGGAGTGGAAAATTGGGAAGCGGATTTTCTGAGTCGTCAGACATTTCATCCGGGGGAGTGGGAACTCCATCCGGAAATCTTTGCCCAAATTACTCAGTTGTGGGGCATTCCAGACATGGATCTGATGGCCTCTCGTCAGAACTTCAAGGTTCCTTGCTACGGGTCCAGATCCAGGGATCCCAAGGCGACTCTAGTAGATGCACTAGTAGCACCTTGGACCTTCAAACTAGCTTATGTATTCCCGCCGTTTCCTCTCATTCCCAGGCTGGTAGCCAGGATCAATCAGGAGAGGGCATCGGTGATCTTGATAGCTCCTGCGTGGCCACGCAGGACTTGGTATGCAGACCTGGTGAATATGTCATCGGCTCCACCATGGAGGCTACCTTTGAGACGGGACCTTCTTGTTCAAGGTCCGTTCGAACATCCGAATCTGGTCTCACTCCAACTGACTGCTTGGAGATTGAACGCTTGATCTTATCAAAGCGAGGGTTCTCAGATTCTGTCATTGATACTCTTGTTCAGGCCAGAAAGCATGTAACTAGAAAAATCTACCACAAAATATGGAAAAAATATATCTGTTGGTGTGAATCTAAAGGATTCCCTTGGGACAAAATAAAAATTCCTAAGATTCTATCCTTTCTTCAAGAAGGTTTGGAGAAAGGATTATCTGCAAGTTCTTTGAAGGGACAGATTTCTGCCTTGTCTGTGTTACTTCACAAAAAGCTGGCAGCTGTGCCAGATGTTCAAGCCTTTGTTCAGGCTCTGGTTAGAATCAAGCCTGTTTACAAACCTTTGACTCCTCCTTGGAGTCTCAATTTAGTTCTTTCAGTTCTTCAGGGGGTTCCGTTTGAACCCTTACATTCCGTTGATATTAAGTTATTATCTTGGAAAGTTTTGTTTTTGGTTGCAATTTCTTCTGCTAGAAGAGTTTCAGAATTATCTGCTCTGCAGTGTTCTCCTCCTTATCTGGTGTTCCATGCAGATAAGGTGGTTTTGCGTACTAAACCTGGTTTTCTTCCGAAAGTTGTTTCTAACAAAAACATTAACCAGGAGATAGTCGTGCCTTCTTTGTGTCCGAATCCAGTTTCAAAGAAGGAACATTTGTTGCACAATTTGGATGTAGTTCGTGCTCTAAAATTCTATTTAGATGCTACAAAGGATTTTAGACAAACATCTTCCTTGTTTGTTGTTTATTCTGGTAAAAGGAGAGGTCAAAAAGCAACTTCTACCTCTCTCTCTTTTTGGCTTAAAAGCATCATCAGATTGGCTTACGAGACTGCCGGACGGCAGCCTCCTGAAAGAATCACAGCTCATTCCACTAGGGCTGTGGCTTCCACATGGGCCTTCAAGAACGAGGCTTCTGTTGATCAGATATGTAAGGCAGCGACTTGGTCTTCACTGCACACTTTTACTAAATTTTACAAATTTGATACTTTTGCTTCTTCTGAGGCTATTTTTGGGAGAAAGGTTTTGCAAGCCGTGGTGCCTTCCATCTAGGTGACCTGATTTGCTCCCTCCCTTCATCCGTGTCCTAAAGCTTTGGTATTGGTTCCCACAAGTAAGGATGACGCCGTGGACCGGACACACCTATGTTGGAGAAAACAGAATTTATGTTTACCTGATAAATTACTTTCTCCAACGGTGTGTCCGGTCCACGGCCCGCCCTGGTTTTTTAATCAGGTCTGATAATTTATTTTCTTTAACTACAGTCACCACGGTATCATATGATTTCTCCTATGCAAATATTCCTCCTTTACGTCGGTCGAATGACTGGGGAAGGCGGAGCCTAGGAGGGATCATGTGACCAGCTTTGCTGGGCTCTTTGCCATTTCCTGTTGGGGAAGAGAATATCCCACAAGTAAGGATGACGCCGTGGACCGGACACACCGTTGGAGAAAGTAATTTATCAGGTAAACATAAATTCTGTTTTCCTTTTGGCTGAAAAGCATAATCCGTTTGGCTTATGAGACTGCTGGACAGCAGCCTCCTGAAAGGATTAGAGCTCATTCTACTAGAGCGGTAGCTTCCACATGGGCTTTTAAAAATGATGCTTCTGTTGAACAGATTTGTAAGGCTGCGACTTGGTCGTCGCTTCATACCTTTTCAAAATTTTATAAATTTGATACTTTTGCTTCTTCGGAGGCTATTTTTGGGAGGTTTTGCAAGCAGTGGTGCCTTCCGTTTAGGTTCCTGTCTTGTCCCTCCCTTCATCCGTGTCCTAAAGCTTTGGTATTGGTATCCCACAAGTTAGGGTGAATCCGTGGACTCGGTACATCATGCAAAAGAAAACAAAATTTATGCTTACCTGATAAATTTCTTTCTTTTGCGATGTGCCAAGTCCACGGCCCGCCCTGTCTATTCAAGACAAATAGTATTTTTTTTTATGTAAACTTCAGTCACCTCTGCACCTTATAGTTTCTCCTTTTCTTCCTTGGCCTTCGGTGGAGTTAAGGGGGGAGCTATATAGACAGCTCTGCTGTGGTGCTCTCTTTGCTACTTCCTGTCAGGAAGGACAATATCCCACAAGTTAGGATGAATCCGTGGACTCGGTACATCGCAAAAGAAAGAAATTTATCAGGTAAGCATAAATTTTGTTTTTTTAAATTGCGGGCTATTAGGCTCGCGGGAGAGCAAAATACTATAATTTATTGCGTCATTTTTGGCGCGAGAATTAAGTTTTGTTGATGTAATTTCATAATTTCCGGCGTCTTAGTTGGCGCCGAGTTTTTTCACGTGGTTGCGTCATCTATGACGCTTATGTTTGTTGCAGATTTTTTTTGGCGCCAAAAAATATTTTGTCGGTTGTGGGCGTCATGCTTGGCGCTAAACTTTTGACATTATTTAAGACTTCATTTCTTTTTGCTTCTGGTTTCCAGAGGCTTATTTCGTTTTGCATTTCTTTCCCATTCCTGAAACTATCATATAAGGAATTTGATATTTTGCTTTATATGTTGTTTTTTTTCTCTTACATTTGCAAGATATCTCAAAACTGTTCCTGTATCAGAAAACACTGTTGGATTCCTGCTGGCTGATATCAGTCCTACCAAAGCTAAGTTCATTTATTTTAAGGCTATGAATTTTTATCTTTAGCTATGGTTTGTAATACGTTATCATGATAAACTTTTACATGCAGAGAAAATGTCCATCAGTATTAATGCATTGTCTATTGCTATTCTTTTAACATTTAATGTACAAGATATACCTGGGAATTTATAAGAATATTTTTCTGATTCTATTCAGAAGGCTTTGTCTGCCATCCCGCCGTCTAATAAAATGTAAAGGTCTTTTTTAAAAACCTCTCATTTAGTTGATGAATTTTCAAATGACCGACAACATACTGAATTATCCTTCTTTGATGAGGATTTATCTGATTCAGAACATCCTTCATCAGATATTGACACTAACAAATCTACTTTTTATTTTTAAATGGAGTACATTCCTTCTTTGTTGAAAAGGTGTTGATTATATTGGATTTTGAGGAGACTAGTCCTCTTGATTTTAAGGCTAGCTAACATTTAAATTCTGTTTATTAACCTCCTGTGGTTACTTCAGAGGTTTTTTTCCAGTTCCTAATACTAGGGAATGGAATAGGCCTGGTACTTCTTTTATTCCTTCTTTAAGGTTTTAAAAATTGTATCCTTTGCCAGCAGTTTGGAGTTTTGGGAAAAGATCCCCAAAGTTAATGTGGCTGTCTCTACTCTTGCTAAACGTTCTACTATTCCTATGGAAAGTAGTATTTATTTTAAAGATCCTTCAGATGGGAAACTTGTATCTTATCTAAGGAAAATTAATTTGTTTTCAGGTCCTTTTCTTAGGCCTGCAATTTCTTTGGCTGATGTTGCAACCGTTTCATCTTTTTTTGGTTGGAAACTTTAGCGCAACAAGTATCGGATTATGATTTGTTTAGCATTGTTAACTTGATTCAACATGCTAATAATTTTATTTGTGATGCCATTTTTTGATATTATCAAAATTGAGCTTAAATCTATGTATTTAGCTATTTTAGCTAGAATAACTTTGTGGCTTAAAATCTTGGAATGCTGATTTGATTTCTAAATCCAGATTTCTATTTTCTTTCCTTCCAATGTAATACATGTTTTGGGTTCAACTGGTACTGTGGGGAAGGGAGTTTTTTTGCCTCAAGATTAAGTTCTAAGGGTAAATCTTAAGCTTATAACCATTTTTGTTCTTAATAAACAGAAACCTAATTCTTCCCCAAGTAATATGTTTCTAATTGGAAGTTTTCTTCAAAATGGAATGAATTCAAGCCATTTAATAGATCAAAGCCAGCCCCCAAATTCGCATGAAGCTGCGGCCCTTATTCCAGCTTAGCTGGTAGGGGGCAGGTTAAGATTTTTCTAAAGTTGTTTGGTTCATTTTGGTCGAAACTCCTTAGATTGGGGTACAGAATAGGATTCAGAGTAAGACCGCCTGTGAGAAGTCTTTTTCTCTCACATATTCCAGAAATCCCAGTAAAGGCTCAGACTTTCCTGAAGTGTGTTTCAGACCTGGAGTTATCTGGGGTATTCATACCAGTTCCGTTTCAGGAACGGGGTCTGGGGTTTTATTCAGAACTATTCATTATCCCAAAGAAAGAAAATCTTTTGAATTGTCATGTAAGAGTACCATATTTCAGAATGGTGATTATAAGGTCTATTCTGCCTTTTATTCAGCAAGGGCATTATTTGCCCACAATAGACTTACAGGATGCATATCTTCATATTCTATTTCATTCAGATTATTTTCATTTTCTGAGATTCTCTTTTTTTAGACAAGCATTACCAATTTGTTGCTCTTCCTTTCTGGCCTAGCGACAGCTCTAGGAATCTTTTCAAAGGTTCTCGTGTTTCCTTATTTGGACGATATCTTGGTACTCGCTCAGTCTTTTCGTTCTGCAGAATCTCATACGATTCAACTTCTGTTGTTTCTTCAAAGACATGGTTGGAGGATCATTATACCAAAACAGTTCCTTGATTCCTCAGACAAGGGTCACCTTTTTAAGGTTTCCAGATAGATTGTGTTAATGTCTTTGTCTCTATCAGACCAGAGACAATTTTTATTGGGTTCAGCTTGTCAGAACCTTCAGTCTCTATTATTTCCTTCAGTAGCTATATGCATGGAAGTTTTAGGTCTCATGACTGCAGCATCGGACTCGATTGCCTTTGCTCGTTTTCATATGAGACCTCTCCAGTTTTTTATTGCTAAATTAATGGTGCAGGGATTATACTAGGATATCACATTTAATATCCTTGAATCCCAATATTCAACTATCTCTGACTTGGTGGTTAGATCTCCATCGTATAGTTCTACGGGTCTCTTTGGTTCATCCAACCTGGACTGTGATCACAACAGATGCAAGTCTTTTAGGTTGGGAAGCTGTCTGGGGATCTCTGACAGCTCAAGGGGTTTGGAAATCTCAAGAGGCGCGATTACCAATCAATATTTTGGAACTCTGCGATTCTCAGAGCTCTTCAGTTTTGGCTTCTATTGAAGAGAGAGACGTTTATTGGTTTTCAGACAGTCAACTTCACAACTGTGGCGTATGTCAATCATCAGGGTGGGACTCACAGTCCTCAGGCTATGAAATAAGTATTTCGGATACTTGCTTGGGCAAAATCCAGCTCCTAATTTCTGCGGTCCATTTCTCAGGTATAGACAATTGGGAAGCAGATTATCTCAGTCGTCAAGCTTTACATCCGGGAGAGTGGTCTTTTCACCCAGATGTGTTTTTTTCAAATTGTTCAGATGTAGGGGCTTCCAGAAATAGTTCTGATGGCATCTCATCTAAATAAGAAACTTCCTAGGTACCTATCCAGGTCCAGGGATCCTCAGGCGGAGGCAGTGGATGCATTGACACTTCCTTGGAGTTATCAACCTGCCTATATTTTTCCGCCTCTAGTTATTCTTCTGAGTGATTTTCAAAATCATCATGGAGCAATCGTTTGTGCTGCTGGTGGCTCCAGCATGGCCGCACAGGTTTTGATATGTGGATCTTGTTCGGTTGTCCAGTTGCCAACCTTGGCCACTTCCATTAAGGTCAGACCTTATATCTCAAGGTTCGTTTTCCATTAGGATTTTAAATCATTAAATTTGATGGTATGGAAATTGAGTGCTTAGTGCTTAGTCCTAGAGGTTTCTCTGACTCAGTGATTTATACTATGTTGCAGGCTCGTAAATCTGTGTCTAGAAAGATTTATTATTGAGTTTGGAAGACTTATATCTCATGGTGCTCTTCTCATAAATTCTCTTGGCATTCTTTTAGAATTCCTAGAATTTTACAGTTTCTTCAGGATGGTTTAGATAAGGGTTTGTCTGCAAGTTCTTTTGAAGGACACATTTCTGCTCTTTCTGTTCTGTTCCACAGAAAAATTGCTCAACTTCCTGATATTTATTGTTTTGTACAGGCTTTGGTTGGTATCAAGCCTGTCATTAAATCAATTTCTCCTTGGAGTCTTAATTTGGTTTTGAAGGCTTTACAGGCTCCTCCGTTTGAGCCTATGCATTCTCTGGACATTAAATGACTTTCTTGGAAAGTGTTGTTCCTTTTGGCCATCTCTTCTGCTAGAAGAATTTTTGATTTATCTGCTCTTTCTTGTGTCTCCTTTTCTGATTTTTCATCGGGATAAGGCGGTTTTGCGGACTTCGTTTTCATTTTTACCTAAAGTTGTGAACTCCAACAACATTAGTAGAGAAATTGTTGTCCCTTCTTTGTGTCCTAATCCTAAGAATTCTCTGTAATTCTTTGTATTTGTGAAGAGCTTCGAAATATTATGTTGAAGCTACTAAAGATTTTAGGAAGACTTCTAGTCTATTTGTTATCTTTTCTGGTTCTAGGAAAGGTCAGAAGGCTTCTGCCATTTCTTTGGCATCTTGGTTAAAGCTTTTGATTCATCATGCTTATTTGGAGTCGGGTACATCCCCGCCTCAGAGGATTATGGCTCATTCTACTAGGTCAGTTTCCACTTCCTGGGTTTTTAAGAATGAAGCTTCTGTTGATCAGATTTGCAAAGCAGCAACTTGGTCTTCTTTGCATACTTTTACTAAATTCTATCATTTTGATGTTTTCTCTTCTTCAGAAGCAGTTTTTGGTAGAAAAGTACTTCAGGCAGCTGTTTCAGTTTGATTCTTCTGCTTATAATTTCAGTTTTTTTCATTATAAGATTAAAACTTTTGATTTGGGTTGTGGATTTATTTTTCAGCGGAATTGGCTGTCTTTATTTTTATCCCTCCCTCTCTAGTGACTCTTGTGTGGAGTTCCACATCTTGGGTATTTGTTATCCCATACGTCACTAGCTCATGGACTCTTGCCAATTACATGAAAGAAAACACAAGTTATGTAAGAATTTACCTGATAAATTAATTTCTTTCATATTAGCAAGAGTCCATGAGACCCACCCTTTTTATGGTGGTTATTATTTTTTTGTAAAAAGCACAATTATTCCAATTCCTTGTTGATGCTTTCACTCCTTTCTTATCACCCCACTTCTTGGCTATTCGTTAAACTGAATTGTGGTTGTGGTGGGGGTGTATTTATAGGCATTTTGAGGTTTGGGAAACTTTGCCCCTCCTGGTAGGATTGTATATACCATACGTCACTAGCTCATGAACTCTTGCCAATATGAAAGAAATGAATTTATCAGGTAAATTCTTACATAAATTATGTTTTCTCCACAGGGCTATGTGAGGGAGAGGACCTCTCAAACCTGGTGAGCTGCCTTGCTGTCTGGCAGATTTGCAAGGTAAGTGCTGACTTTTTATTCTGGGTTTGGGAAATAAAAGGATCTCAGAGGAAGTGGAGCACTTTATTTACCTGGGACATAGTGCCTCCTTTAGATAAAAGGAGGGAATTTATACAACACTTTTTAAGCAGGCACTGGGGCTGAGGAGAGAGACTCAAGATGAGGTGTTTTTTCACTGCTCATGGTGGCTTAAATCACTGGGGCTGGGGAGATTGGATCACTATGAGGTGGTTTCACTGATACATATAGCACTGGCTAAGCAGCTGCCTAGCAAGCTACGGAGGTTATAATGAAGCTTGGCAGAATGTTTATTTAACTCCCGGTGGCTTAACTTTAACAATAAAAATGATGACCGGGAGATTGCTTTTTTAAACGCCCACCATGTGTGGTGCCAATTTGGGTTGCGCACCGCTTTCTCTGCACTTCCTGTTATCGGAAGGAACGGAGCAGAGTCCTCAGAGTGTTTACACATGTGTTAGGACCGGACAGCGCTACAGCTGAGTTCCGGATCTTTTACTGAGGAGGTTGTAATCAGTGTCAGAAGGGCAGGTAGGCACCTCAGCAAAGTTAAGCTGAGGTGTAGAGGGTTTCTGCAGTATTTGTGTACCTAATTAGCCTTTTCTGCACACAAAAGTTTTAAAATGACTTTTTTTCTGTTTTAATTTTTATTAAAAAAAATTAAGACTTATTTGATTAATTCATCCATTGTGAGTCAGAATGGACCAAGAGGCCCTGCAAAGTGTGACCTGTTCCTTATGTTTTTGATGCCAATGTGGAACCACCAATCCCTTTCTGTTCCTCATGTGTTGAGAGAATTTTAAATTATAGGGATAGACTTTTTTCTGAGCCAACTCCTAAGGCGGATGCTGTTCAGGAGTCTAATGACAATGTTCAATATATGCCGCAACTGTCTTCTCAAAGTGTACTAAATTTTATCGCCTGCACATGCAGTGCCCTGCGCTTCCTCTCAATCTCCGCCTGGAGTTACCTTGCAAGACATCGCTTCTCTGTCATCGGCAGTATCTGATGCATTGTCTGCTTTTCCCATGCTGCAGGGAAAGCGCAAGAGGAAATGTATTCAATCAGGGAATAAAATACAGTTAGTGGCTATTCCAAATGTTTCTTCCCAGAAGCCTGAAGAGGAAGATACTTCGGTAGTATCTAAGGGGGAAATCTCAGACTCAGATAATGTAATACCTTTATCTGATACTGAAGTTGTTTCCTTCAGGTTTAAGCTTGCACACCTCTTTTTGTTACTTAAGGAAGTTTTAGCTACCCTGGACGACTCTGTCACTACCGGCGTAGTCAATCCTAAAAAGTACAGTAAACTAAACAAGTATTTTGACGTGCCTTCCATGGTAGAAGTATTTCATGTACCAGAAAGGGCTACTCAGATTATTGCTAAGGAATTGGAGAAACCGGGATCCCTTTTTCTCCATCTCCTATTTTTAAAGGATGTTTCCTATAGCAGACTCTATCAAGGAGTCTTGGCTGACGGTACCCTAGGTGGAAGGGGCAATTTCCACACTAGCCAGAGGACTACTATTCCCAGAGGATAGTTTTTTTCTTCAAAGATCCTATGGATAACAAGTTAGAGGGGTTGCTCAAAATAATGTATGTACACCAGGGTTTACAATGGCTACCTGCAGTGTTAACATCACTAGTGCAGCAGCATACTCAAAGAAATCCAGGATTGGATAAGGGCCTTGAAGTTAACCAACTTCTTTATTACAGATGCTTCCCTTCAGGTTATTAAGCTGGGAGCTAAGATTTCAGGCTTTGCTATATTGACCCGCAGAGCATTATGGTTAAAATCCTGGTCTGCGGATGGCTCATCTAAGTCTAAACTTTTGGTGATTCCTTACAAGGGAAAGACCTTGTTTGGACCTGGTTTGACGGAGATAACTATAATATTATGGGAGGTAAGGGACATTCCCTCCCTCAGGATAAGAGAAATAAACAAAAAGGACGTAACAATAATTTACGTTCCTTTCGAAATTTCAAGGAAAATCCTTCCACTCCCTCTTCCAAGCGTGAGCAGTCCAAGCCTTCCTGGAGACCCAATCAGTCTTGGAATAGGGGAAAGCAATCCAAGAAGCCTGCTGTTGAATCAAAGACAGCATGAAGGTCCTGCCTCCAATCTGGTACCGGATGTTGTGGGGGGTATTCTTTCCTTCTTTGTTCAAGCTTGGCTTTGAGATGTTCAAGATCCCTGGGCGGTGGACGTTGTGTCCGAGGGATACAAACTGGAGTTTAAGATTTTTCCTCCCAGGGGCAGGTGCTGCTTTCAAGCTTCTCTGCAGACCAGACAAAAAGAAAAGCGTTGTTACACTTGTACGGAACCTCTCCGACCTGGGAGTGATAGTTTCTGTTCCAAAGCAGGAACGAGGTCTGGGATTCTATTCCAATCTGTTTGGGGTTCCCAAGAGGGAGGGAACCTTCAGACCAATTTTAGATCTCATGAGTCTAATCAAGTTTTTCAGAGTGCTGTCCTTTAAGATGGAAACTATTCGTTCCATTCTTCCTTGGGTCCAGGAGGGTCAGTTAATATGACCACGGTGGATTTAAAGGACGCTTACTTGCAGGTTCCCATCCACAAGGACCATCACAATTTTCTAAGGTTTGCCTTTCTAGACAAACAATTCCAGCTCAGGGCTCTTCCATTCGGCCTTGCCACAGCTCCCAGAATTTTCTCAACTCTCGGATGGATGGTGAATTTGGAAAAGTGTTCCTTAGTTCCAACTACAATGGTAGTTCTCTTCGGATCCATAATAAAAACCTCAGAAAAAAAGTCAGACAGAAGTCAGGAAATCAAGGATTTTTAATTCTTGCCTTACACTTCTGTCCTCCCCTCGGTCGTCAGTGGCTCAGTGGAGGTAATTGGGCTGATGGTAGCGGCGATGGACATCATCCCGTTCGCCCGTTTCCACTTAAGACCTCAGCAGTTAAGCATGCTCAGGCAGTGGAACGGAGATTAGGCGGATCTGTCTCTGCGATTACAGCTGGGCTTCTCTACTTTGGTGGTTGTCTCGGGATCATCTCTCCCAAGGAACCTGCTTTAGCAGACCCTCCTGGGTGATTGTGACAACAGATGCCAGCCTTCTGGGATGGGGAGCAGTCTGGGGCTCCCTTAAACTCAGGGAACATGGACTTGGTCGGAGACTGTTCTATAAACATTCTAGAGCTAAGAGCAACCTTTAATGTACTTCTGGCCAGGCCTCCGCTAGATTCGGCACGGTTCATCAGGTTCCAGTCGGACAATATATCATCAGTGGCTTACATCAATCTGCATAGCCAAGATCATTCAGTGGGTGGAGACCCACAATTGCTACCTGTCGGCAATCCACTTTACAGGAGTGGACAACTGGGAGAAGGACTTCCTAAGCAGACAGATTTTTCACACGGCAGAGTGGGAGCTCCATCCGGAAGTGTTTTCAAGCTTGATTATCAGATGGGATCAGCCGGAATTGGACCTCATGGCATCTCGGCAGAATGCCAAGCTTCCGAGTTACCGGGCAAGGTCAAGGGACCCTCAGGCTTTACTGATAGACGCTCTGGCGGTACCTTAGAATTTCTGTCTCGCATACCTTTTTCCAACTTTTGTTCATCTTCTTTCTCGGGTCATTGCTCAAATCAAGCAGGAGAGGGCGTTGGTTATCCTGAAGGCACCGGCGTGGCCCCGCAGGATTTGGTATGCAGACCTGGTGGACATGTCATCTCTTCCACCTTGGAGACTTCCGTTGAGGAAGGACTTTCTACTTCAAGGGTCCTTCCTTCATCCAAATCTAGTTTCTCTGAAGCTGACTGCTTGGAGATTAATCACTTAATTTTATCCAAGCGTGGATTTCGGAATCGGTCATTGAGATCATGTTTCAGGCTAGTAAACCTGTAACTAGAAAGATTTACTATAAGATATTGGTGTGTATCCAAAGGCTACTCTTGGAGTAGAGTTAGCATTCCTAGAATTCTGTCTTTTCTCCAAGAAGGTTTGAAGAAGGGTTTATCGGCAAGGTCCCTAAATGGTCAAATTCCTGCCTTGTCTTTTTTTTGTTACATAAATGTCTGGTGGATTTCCCAGACGTACATTAGTTGTCAGGCCTGTATTCTAACCAGTTACTCTTCCCTGGAGTATTAATCTAGTTTTTAAGATTCTTCAAGGGGCTCTGTTTGAGCCGATACATTACTTAGATAGTAAGTTGTTATCTTGGAAGGTTTGGTTTCTTATTAATATTTCCTCTTCTCGTACAGTGTTAGAGCTCTCGGCACTACAGTGTGTGTCTCCTTACCTTATTTTTCATCGGATAAGGTGGTTTTATGTACCATGTTAGTTTTTTTTTTCCATAATTTGATTTCTTTCTGGAACATTAATTCCTTGTACCCTAATCCTTCTTCTTTGAAAGAACGGTTTTTGCACTACTGGATGTGGTTTGTGTTCTAAAATTTTACTTACAGGCGACTAAGGATTTTTGTAAGTCTTCTTCCTTATTTGTGGTTTTCTCCGGAAAACGTAAGGGACAGAAAGCTACGGCTGTTTTTCTTTCTTTATAGCGGAAGTGTATCATACGGTTTGCCTATGAAATTGCTGGACAGCTACCTCCAGAGTGAGTTATGGCTCATTCCACAAGGGCTGTTGATTTCTCATGGGCATTCAGAAGTGAAGCTTCTATGGAACAGATTTGCAAGGCTGCATCTTGGTCCTCTCTTCACTCTACTTAAAGGGACATTACACACTTTGAGATGGTAATATAAAATGATAAATTGTATATAATAAAACAACTCTGCAATATACTTTCATTATTTATTTTGTCCTCTTTGCCTGTAATTCCATTCTGAAATTTTGAGCTTTTCAGTTCCTGTTAGAAATGGAAGTGCAGAACACTGTTAAATCCAGCACAACCATTGGCTGCACACTCTAGTGACCTATTTATAACCGACTCTAATTGGCCACAGCAGAGAAGGTAACACAAGTTACAACATGGCAGCTCCCTGTGTTTTATAGACACTAAAACTTTACACTTATTTTGTCACTTTCTAAACAATTAATGAAACTTTAAAAAATGTATCTACATGTTAGTCATGGACTAATCTTTTCTTTGAATGCATCATTCTATCTAGCATGTATTTAGTGTTTAATGTCCCTTTAAAAATTCTATAAATTTGACATTTTGGCCTCAGCCGAGGTTGCTTTTGGGAGAAAGGTTCTTCAAGCAGTGTTGCCTTCAGTTTAGATTTCCTGTCTTGTCCTTCCCTTATCATCTGTGTACTCTAGCTTGGGTATTGATTCCCTACAGTAATTAATGATGATTTGTGGACTCATCGTGTCATTAGAAAGAAAACAAAATATATGCTTACCTGATAAATTTATTTATTTCTTGACACGATGAGTCCACGGCCCACCCTGTTTTTAAGACAGGTTGTTGATATATTATAAACTTCAGACACCTCTGCACCTTGTTGCTTCCTTTCTCTCCTTTACTTTGGTCGAATGAATGGGGTGGGAGGGAAGGGAGGTGATATTTAACAGCTTTGCTGTGGTTCTCTTTGCCGCCTCCTGCTGGGCAGGAGTGATATTCCCAACAGTAATTAATGATGATCCGTGGACTCATCGTGTCAAGAAAGAAAGAAATTTATCCGGTAAGCATAAATTTTGTTTTTTTTCTTCAGTCAGATGAGGAGTCCACAGGAAACCTTGACGTGTGGGTTATAATTCCTGCCACTAGGAGGCTGCAAAGAACCCACTACAAGAGCTTTTAGTCCTTCCTGTTTTACAGCACTACTCTGTTTGCCTCCCAGGAGAAAGGTTGATGATAGAGGTGTTCCAGGTATTCACTTAAAGGGATATGAAACTCATTTTTGTTCTTTAATGATTCAGATAGAGCATCCAATTTTAAGCAACTTTCTATATGACTCCTATTAATTTTTTTTCAGTCCTTTGGTATCTTTTATTTGAAAAGCAGGAATGTAAGATTAGGTGCAGGCCTATTTTTTCTTGTAAAGGTGTATCCAGTCCACGGGTTCATCCATTACTTGTGGGATATTCTCCTTCCCAACAGGAAGCTGCAAGAGGACACCCACAGCAGAGCTGTCTATATAGCTCCTCCCCTAACTGCCACCCCCAGTCATTCTCTTGCAGCTCTCGACAAGAAAGGAAGTATCAAGAGATATGTGGTGACTTAGTGTAGTTTTTACCTTCAATCAAGAGTTTATTTTTAAACGGTACCGGCGTTGTACTGTTTTACTCTCAGGCAGAAATTGGAAGAATTCTGCCTGGAGGTTTTATGATCTTAGCGGTTTGTAACTAAGGTCCATTGCTGTTCTCACACATAACTGAAGAGTATGGAAAGAAAACTTCAGTTGGGGGGACGGTCTGCAGATTACCTGCTTTTAGGTATGTTCAGTATATTTTTTTTCTAGAGAGATAAGGTCTAGAAAATGCTGACAGTGCCTGGTATATTTGAGGTAAGCCTGATACAGTGATTTAACAACTACTGGGATCATACTTGCAAAAAAGGGTAATATTCATGTTAATACTCATATTGCTTAGCGTAAAAACGTTTGCATGGTTTATAGAAAAAAACGTTTCTCCAACATAGGTGTGTCCGGTCCACGGCGTCATCCTTACTTGTGGGATATTCTCTTCCCCAACAGGAAATGGCAAAGAGCCCAGCAAAGCTGGTCACATGATCCCTCCTAGGCTCCGCCTACCCCAGTCATTCTCTTTGCCGTTGTACAGGCAACATCTCCACGGAGATGGCTTAGAGTTTTTTAGTGTTTAACTGTAGTTTTTATTATTCAATCAAGAGTTTGTTATTTTAAAATAGTGCTGGTATGTACTATTTACTCTGAAACAGAAAAGAGATGAAGATTTCTGTTTGTATGAGGAAAATGATTTTAGCAACCGTTACTAAAATCCATGGCTGTTCCACACAGGACTGTTGAGAGGAATTAACTTCAGTTGGGGGAACAGTGAGCAGTCTTTTGCTGCTTGAGGTATGACACATTCTAACAAGACGATGTAATGCTGGAAGCTGTCATTTTCCCTATGGGATCCGGTAAGCCATTTTTATTCACACAGTAAATAAGGGCTTCACAAGGGCTTATTAAGACTGTAGACATTTTCTGGGCTAAATCGATCATATTTACACATATTTAGCCTTGAGGAATCATTTAATCTGGGTATTTTTTGTAAAATAATATCGGCAGGCACTGTTTTAGACACTTTATTCTATTGGGGCTTTCCCTAATCATAGTCAGAGCCTCATTTTCGCGCCGGTATGGCGCACTTGTTTTTGAGAACAGCATGACATGCAGCTGCATGTGTGTGGAGCTCTGATACATAGAAAAGTCTTTCTGAAGGCATTATTTGGTATCGTATTCCCCTTTGGGCTTGGTTGGGTCTCAGCAAAGCAGATTCCAGGGACTGTAAAGGGGTTAAATATAAAAACGGCTCCGGTTCCGTTATTTTAAGGGTTAAAGCTTCCAAATTTGGTGTGCAATACTTTTAAGGCTTTAAGACACTGTGGTGAAATTTTGGTGAATTTTGAACAATTCCTTCATACTTTTTCGCAATTGCAGTAATAAAGTGTGTTCAGTTTAAAATTTAAAGTGACAGTAACGGTTTTATTTTAAAACGTTTTTTGTGCTTTGTTATCAAGTTTATGCCTGTTTAACATGTCTGAACTACCAGATAGATTGTGTTCTGACTGTGGGGAAGCCAAGGTTCCTTCTCATTTAAATAGATGTGATTTATGTCATAATAAATTTAGTAAAAATGATGCCCAAGATGATTCCTCAAGTGAGGGGAGTAAGCATGGTACTGCATCATCCCCTCCTTCGTCTACACCAGTTTTGCCCATACAGGAGGCCCCTAGTACATCTAGCGCGCCAATACTCCTTACTATGCAACAATTAACGGCTGTAATGGATAATTCTATCAAAAACATTTTAGCCAATATGCCCACTTATCAGCGAAAGCGCGACTGCTCTGTTTTAGAAAATACTGAAGAGCATGAGGCCGCTGATGATATTGTTTCTGAAGGGCCCCTACACCAGTCTGAGGGGGCCAGGGAGGTTTTGTCTGAGGGAGAAATTTCAGATTCAGGAAAAATTTCTCAACAAGCTGAACCTGATGTGATTACTTTTAAATTTAAGTTGGAACATCTCCGCGCTCTGCTTAAGGAGGTGTTATCCAATTTGGATGATTGTGATTATCTGGTCATTCCAGAAACACTATGTAAAATGGACAAGTTCCTAGAGGCCCCGGGGCCCCCCGAAGCTTTTCCTATACTCAAGCGGGTGGCGTACATTGTTAATAAAGAATGGGACAGGCCCGGTGTACCTTTCGTACCTCCCCCCATATTTAAAAAATTGTTTCCTATAGTCGACCCCAGAAAGGACTTATGGCAGACAGTCCCCAAGGTCGAGGGGGCGGTTTCTACTCTAAACAAGCGCACCACTATACCCATAGAAGATAGTTGTGCTTTCCAAGATCCTATGGATAAAAAATTAGAAGGTTTGCTAAAAAAGATGTTTGTTCAGCAAGGTTACCTTCTACAACCAATTGCATGCATTGTCCCTGTCACTACAGCCGCGTGTTTCTGGTGCGATGAGCTAGAAAAGGCGATTATTAGTAATTCTTCTTCTTATGAGGAGATTATGGACAGAATTCGTGCTCTTAAATTGGCTAATTCTTTCACCCTAGACGCCACCTTGCAATTGGCTAGGTTAGCGGCGAAAAATTCTGGGTTTGCTATTGTGGCGCGCAGAGCGCTTTGGTTAAAATCTTGGTCAGCGGATGCGTCTTCCAAGAACAAATTGTTTGACATTCCTTTCAAGGGGAAAACACTGTTTGGCCCTGACTTGAAAGAGTTTATCTCTGATATCACTGGGGGCAAGGGCCACGCCCTTCCTCAGAATAGGTCTTTCAAGGCCAAAAATAAACCTAATTTTCGTCCCTTTCGCAGAAACGGACCAGCCCCAAGTGCTACGTCTTCTAAGCAGGAGGGTAATACTTCTCAAGCCAATCCAGCCTGGAGACCAAGGCAAGGCTGGAACAAAGGAAAGCAGGCCAAGAAACCTGCCACTGCTCCCAAGACAGCATGAGATGCGGGCCCCCGATCCGGGACCGGATTTGGTGGGGGGCAGACTCTCTTCACTCAGGCTTGGGCAAGAGATGTTCTGGATCCTTGGGCGCTAGAAATAGTCTTCCAAGGTTATCTTCTGGAAGTGATTCATCCTGTTCCATTAAAAGAACGAGGGATGGGGTTCTACTCCAATCTGTTCGTAGTTCCCAAAAAAGAGGGAACGTTCAGACCAATCTTAGATCTCAAGATCCTAAACAAGTTTCTCAAGGTTCCATCGTCCAAAATGGAAACCATTCGAACAATCCTTCCATCCGGAAAGGTCAATTCTTGACCACGGTGGATTTAAAGGATGCGTATCTACATATTCCTGTCCACAAGGAACATCATCGGTTCCTAAGGTTCGCATTCCTGGACAAGCATTACCAGTTCGTGGCGCTTCCTTTCGGATTAGCCACTGTTCCAAGGATTTTCACAAAGGTACTAGGGTCCCTTCTGGCGGTGCTAAGACCAAGGGGCATTGCTGTAGTACCTTACTTGGACGACATTCTGATTCAAGCGTCGTCCCTTCCTCAAGCAAAGGCTCACACGGACATAGTCCTGGCCTTTCTCAGATCTCACGGATGGTAAGTGCACGTGGAAAAGAGTTCTCTATCTCCGTCGACAAGAGTTCCCTTCTTGGGAACAATAATAGACTCCTTAGAAATGAGGATTTTTCTGACAGAGACCAGAAAAACAAAACTTCTAAACTCTTGTCGGATACTTCCTTCCGTTCCTCTTCCTTCCATAGCACAGTGCATGGAAGTGATAGGTTTGATGGTAGCGGCAATGGACATAGTTCCTTTTGCGCGCATTCATCTAAGACCATTTCAATTGTGTATGCTCAGTCAGTGGAATGGGGACTATACAGACTTGTCTCCGAAGATACAAGTAAATCAGAGGACCAGAGACTCACTCCGTTGGTGGCTGTCCCTGGACAACCTGTCGCTAGGGGTGACCTCCCGCAGACCAGAGTGGGTCATTGTCACGACCGACGCCAGTCTGATGGGCTGGGGCGCGGTCTGGGGATCCCTGAAAGCTCAGGGTCTTTGGTCTCGGGAAGAATCTCTTCTACCGATAAATATTCTGGAACTGAGAGCGATATTCAATGCTCTCAAGGCTTGGCCTCAGCTAGCGAGGGCCAAGTTCATACGGTTTCAATCAGACAACATGACGACTGTTGCGTACATCAACCATCAGGGGGGAACAAGGAGTTCCCTGGCGATGGAAGAAGTGACCAAAATCATTCAATGGGCGGAGACTCGCTCCTGCCACCTGTCTGCAATCCACATCCCAGGAGTGGAAACTTGGGAAGCGGATTTTCTGATTCGTCAGACATTGCATCCGGGGGTGTGGGAACTCCATCCGGAAATCTTTGCCCAAATCACTCAACTGTGGGGCATTCCAGACATGGATCTGATGGCCTCTCGTCAGAACTTCAAGGTTCCTTGCTACGGGTCCAGATCCAGGGATCCCAAGGCGACTCTAGTAGATGCACTAGTAGCACCTTGGACCTTCAACCTAGCTTATGTATTCCCGCCGTTTCCTCTCATCCCCAGGCTGGTAGCCAGGATCAATCAGGAGAGGGCGTAGGTGATCTTGATAGCTCCTGCGTAACCACGCAGGACTTGGTAGGCAGATCTGGTGAATATGTCATCGGCTTCACCATGGAAGCTACCTTTGAGACGAGACCTTCTTGTTCAAGGTCCGTTCGAACATCCGAATCTGGTCCTACTCCAGCTGACTGCTTGGAGATTGAACGCTTGATCTTATCAAAGCGAGGGTTCTCAGATTCTGTTATTGATACTCTTGTTCAGGCCAGAAAGCCTGTAACTAGAAAAATTTACCACAAAATATGGAAAAAATATATCTGTTGGTGTGAATCTAAGGGATTCCCTTGGGACAAGGTAAAGATTCCTAGGATTCTATCCTTTCTTCAAGAAGGATTGGAGAAAGGATTATCTGCAAGTTCCTTGAAGGGACAGATTTCTGCCTTGTCTGTGTTACTTCACAAAGAGCTGGCAGCTGTGCCAGATGTTCAAGCCTTTGTTCAGGCTCTGGTTAGAATCAAGCCTGTTTACAAACCTTTGACTCCTCCTCGGAGTCTCAACTTAGTTCTTTCAGTTCTTCAGGGGGTTCCGTTTGAACCCTTACATTCCGTTGATATTAAGTTATTATCTTGGAAAGTTTTGTTTTTGGCTGCAATTTCTTCCGCTAGAAGAGTTTCAGAATTATCTGCTCTGCAGTGTTCTCCTCCTTATCTGGTGTTCCATGCAGATAAGGTGGTTTTACGTACTAAACCTGGTTTTCTTCCAAAAGTTGTTTCTAACAAAAACATTAACCAGGAGATAGTCGTGCCTTCTTTGGGTCCGAAACCAGTTTCGAAGAAGGAACGTTTGTTGCACAATTTGGATGTTGTTCGCGCTCTAAAATTCTATTTAGATGCTACAAAGGATTTTAGACAAACATCTTCCTTGTTTGTTGTTTATTCTGGTAACAGGAGAGGTCAAAAAGCAACTTCTACCTCTCTCTCTTTTTGGATTAAAAGCATCATCAGATTGGCTTACGAGACTGCCGGACAGCAGCCTCCTGAAAGAATCACAGCTCATTCCACTAGGGCTGTGGCTTCCACATGGGCCTTCAAGAACGAGGCTTCTGTTGATCAGATATGTAGGGCAGCGACTTGGTCTTCACTGCACACTTTTACCAAATTTTACAAGTTTGATACTTTTGCTTCTTCTGAGGCTATTTTTTGGGAGAAAGGTTTTGCAAGCCGTGGTGCCTTCCATTTAGGTGACCTGATTTGCTCCCTCCCTTCATCCATGTCCTAAAGCTTTGGTATTGGTTCCCACAAGTAAGGATGACGCCGTGGACCGGACACACCTATGTTGGAGAAAACAGAATTTATGTTTACCTGATAAATTACTTTCTCCAACGGTGTGTCCGGTCCACGGCCCGCCCTGGTTTTTTAATCAGGTCTGATGATTTATTTTCTTTAACTACAGTCACCACGGTATCATATGGTTTCTCCTATGCAAATATTCCTCCTTAACGTCGGTCGAATGACTGGGGTAGGCGGAGCCTAGGAGGGATCATGTGACCAGCTTTGCTGGGCTCTTTGCCATTTCCTGTTGGGGAAGAGAATATCCCACAAGTAAGGATGACGCCGTGGACCGGACACACCGTTGGAGAAAGTAATTTATCAGGTAAACATAAATTCTGTTTTTTTCTCTGAGGGTGATAAATCTTTATTTGGGGCCTAGTTTTCCACATGGCTAGATTACTCCTAGGAGTACTTTTTTAAGGCCCTCTGACATTGAGTGCATGGTGGGAGGGGCCTATTTTCGCGCTCTAAATGCGCAGTTGATTTTCAGCTTCCCTAAAGGAGTCCTCTGGCATCTAGGACCACTATAGATGTTTTTTTTCCTGCAAAAATCGTGTTTAAGGGCAGGTAGGAGCCACAGCAGAGCTGTGGCAGTGTGTTTGACTGTTTAACGGTTTTAACTTTTTTCTAATCCGTTTTTGGGCCTAAGGGGTTAATCATCCATTTGCAAGTGGGTGCAATGCTGCTTTAGTCCCTTATACACACTGTAAACATTTTGTAGAGTTTACTACTTTTTTGCAGTTTATATGGTAGTTTTTTTCACTTAAAGGCCAGTACTACTG
Source organism: Bombina bombina (assembly GCF_027579735.1). Taxonomy (NCBI): domain Eukaryota; kingdom Metazoa; phylum Chordata; class Amphibia; order Anura; family Bombinatoridae; genus Bombina; species Bombina bombina. The sequence goes on along the minus strand of NC_069500.1, from coordinate 200,043,598 downwards.
TTCTGGCATTCCTGAGGTCTCACGGGTGGAAGGTGAACGAAGGAAATAGTTCTCTCTCCCCTCTCACAAGAGTTTCCTTCCTAGGAACTCTGATAGATTCAGTAGAAATGAAAAATTTTCTGACACAGGTCAGGTTGTCAGCTTCTAACTTCCTGCCGTGCTCTTTATTCCACTTCTCGGCCGTCAGTGGCTCAGTGTATGGAAGTAATCGGCTTAATAGTAGCGGCAATGGACATAGTTCCGTTTGCCCGCCTACATCTCAGACCACTGCAACTTTGCATGCTCAATAAGTGGAATGGAGATTACACAGATTTGTCCCCTCTACTAAATCTGGATCAAGAGACCAGGGATTCTCTTCTCTGGTGGCTATCTCGGGTCCATCTGTCCAGAGGAATGAGTTTCCGCAGGCCAGAATGGACTATAGTGACGACAGATGCCAGCCTTCTGGGCTGGGGCGCAGTCTGGAACTCCCTGAAGGCTCAGGGTTTGTGGACTCAGGAGGAGGCCCTCCTTCCGATAAACATTCTGGAACTAAGAGCGATATTCAATGCTCTTCAGGCTTGGCCTCAGCTAGCTGCGGTCAGGTTCATCAGATTTCAGTCGGACAACATCACGACTGTAGCCTATATCAACCATCAGGGGGAACAAGGAGCCCCTGGCAATGTTGAAGGTTTCAAAGATAATTCTATGGGCAGCGGTTCACTCTTGCCATCTCTCAGCTATCCATATCCCAGGAGTAGAGAACTGGGAGGCAGATTTTCTAAGTCGGCAGACTTTTCATCCGGGGGAGTGGGAGCTCCATCCGGAGGTATTTGTCCAGTTGATTCAACTTTGGGGCAAACCAGAACTGGATCTCATGGCGTCTCGTCAGAATGCCAAGCTTCCTCGTTACGGGTGCAGGTCCAGGGATCCCAGGGCAGCGCTGATAGATGCTCTAGCAGCGCCCTGGGCCTTAAGCCTGGCTTATGTGTTTCCACCGTTTCCTCTGCTCCCTCGTCTGATTGCCAAGATCAAGCAGGAGAGAGCTTCAGTGATTTTGATAGCTCCTGCGTGGCCACGCAGGACTTGGTATGCAGATCTAGTGGACATGTCATCCTTTCCACCATGGACTCTGCCGCTAAGGCAGGACCTTCTACTTCAAGGTCCCTTCAAACATCCAAATCTAATTTCTCTGCGTCTGACTGCTTGGAGATTGAACGCTTGATTCTATCAAAGCGTGGTTTTTCCGAGTCGGTCATTGATACCTTAATTCAGGCTCGAAAGCCTGTCACCAGGAAAATCTATCATAAGATATGGTGTAAATATCTTCATTGGTGTGAATCCAAGGGTTACTGATGGAGTAAAGTCAGGATTCCTAGGATATTATCCTTTCTCCAAGAGGGATTGGAGAAGGGATTGTCAGCTAGTTCCTTAAAGGGACATATTTCTGCTCTGTCCTTTTGCACAAATGTCTGGCTGAGGTTCCAGACGTTCAGGCGTTTTGTCAGGCTTTGGTTAGAATCAAGCCTGTGTTTAAACCTGTTGCTCCGCCATGGATTTTAAATTTAGTTCTTAAAGTTCTTCAAGGGGTTCAGTTTGAACCTTTGCATTCCATAGATATTAAACTTTTATCTTGGAAAGTTCTGTTTTTAGTAGCTATCTCCTCGGCTCGAATAGTTTCGGAGTTATCTGCTTTACAGTGTGATTCCCCTTATCTGATTTTCCATGCAGATAAGGTAGTTTTGCGTACCAAACCTGGGTTTCTTCCTAAAGTGGTATCTAATAAGAATATCAATCAGGAGATTGTTGTTCCTTCATTATGTCCTAATCCTTCCTCTAAGAAGGAACGTCTATTACACAATCTTGATGTAGTTTGTGCTTTAAAGTTTTATTTACAAGCTACGAAGGATTTTCGTCAAACATCTGCTTTGTTTGTTGTCTACTCTGGACAGAGGAGAGGCCAAAAGGCTTAGTCGACTTATCTTTCTTTTTGACTGAGAATCTTAATCCGCTTATCTTATGAGACTGCTGGCCAGCAGCCTCCTGAAAGAATTACTGCTCATTCCACTAGAGCGGTGGCTTCCACATGGGCTTTTAAAAATGAGGCCTCTGTTGAACAGATTTGTAAGACGGCGACTTCTTCTTTGCTTCATACTTTTTCTAAATTCTACAAATTTGACACTTTTGCTTCCTCGGAGGCTATTTTTGGGAGAAAGGTCTTACAGGCAGTGGTGCCTTCCGTTTAAGTGCCTGCCTTGTCCCTCCCTTCATCCGTGTCCTAAAGCTTTGTTATTGGTATCCCACAAGTAATGGATGAACCCGTGGACTGGATACACCTTACAAAAGAAAACAAAATTTATGCTTACCTGATAAATTTATTTCTCTTGTGGTGTATCCAGTCCACGGCCCGCCCTGTCATTTTAAGGCAGGTGTTTTTTATTTGTAAACTACAGTCACCACTGCACCCTATAGTTTCTCCTTTTTTCTTGCTCGTCTTCGGTCGAATGACTGGGGGTGGCAGTTAGGGGAGGAGCTATATAGACAGCTCTGCTGTGGGTGTCCTCTTGCATCTTCCTGTTGGGAAGGAAAATATCCCACAAGTAATGGATGAACCCGTGGACTGGATACACCACAAGAGAAATAAATTTATCAGGTAAGCATAAATTTTGTTTTTGGCTCAGCACCCTGGGTAGTGCTTGCTTGATTGGTGGCTTCGTTTAGTCACCAATCAGCAAGCACTACCCAGGTCCTGAACCAAAAATGGGGCGGGTCCTAAGCTTAAATTCCTGCTTTTCATATAAAGATACCAAGAGTATGAAGAAAAATTGATAATAGGAGTAAATTAAAAAGTTGCTTAAAGGGAAATTAAACCTAAAATATTTCTTTCAGGATTCAGATAGAGAAAACAATTTTAAACAACTTTCTAATTTACTTCTAGTATCTAATTTTTTCATTCTTTTGGTATCATTTGTTAAAGGAGCAGCAGTGAACTAATGGTTTCTAACTGAACACATGGGTGAGCCAATGACAATCAGTATAAATATGCATCCACCAACAGCGAGAATCTAGGTTCTCTGCTGCTCCTGAGCTTGCCTAGATAAACCTTTCAGAAAAATTGATAATAGGAGTAAATTAAAAAGTTGCTTAAAGGGAAATTAAACCCAAAATATTTCTTTCAGGATTCAGATAGAGAAAACAATTTTAAACAACTTTCTAATTTACTTCTAGTATCTAATTTTTTTCATTCTTTTGGTATCATTTGTTAAAGGAGCAGCAGTGAACTAATGGTTTCTAACTGAACACATGGGTGAGCCAATGACAATCAGTATAAATATGCATCCATCAATCAACAGCGAGAATCTAGGTTCTCTGCTGCTCCTGAGCTTGCCTAGATAAACCTTTCAGCACAGGATAACAAGAGAAGGAAGCACATTAAATAATAAAAGTAAATTGGAAAGTTGTTTAAAATTGTATTCTCTGTCAGAATCATGAAAGAATTTGTTTGGGTTTCATGACCCTTTAAAATGGCATGGTCTGATTCATGAACGAAAAAAATTTGGGTTTCATATCCCTTATAGGATTATTCTATGGGAGCTCAGACCTATGTGAGACCCATTACCCCTTTGACATATCATTCAAGAAGGCAGGGAATACTAGGTTATGTGCACAGTATCTCCCGATGGGATTTAGCCATGACTACCCTTTTGGTGTCGCAGGGACATGCCCCTTAGCCGCCTCCTGTGGAATCAAAGGTATTTCCTCTCTCATATGTTCTCCTTTACCTGTACAGCACAGGATCTGGTCACTACTAGATACAACTGTGATAAGGAATCACACCATGCAACCTGTGTTGCTGGTGCCGCAGTTGTATGGTGTGATTCTGTATCACAGTTAGCTGCTAATTCATCCTCTGCAGAAGACCTACAAAATTGCATTAAGGCTTTTAAGATGTCTGATACTTTAATTTGTGAAATAGTCATTGACATCATCAAGATTATTTCCCTAGCAGTTCTGACAAGAAGAGCCTTATAACTGAAATCATCATCTGCTGACATGGTGTCCAAAAACAGATTGATGTCCTTCTCTTTCCAAGTAAAGATACTTTTTGGCTCTGATTCTATTATCAAGACTGTTAACTGAGGTAAAGGAGCTATTCTTCCCCAGGATAAGAAGTCAAAGGGAAAGAATTGGCCGGTTTAGCTGATTTCACTCCTTAAAAAAAAAAAAATACGAAGTCTTGCTCCTCTCAGAAGACGGTGTCTGCCAAACCTTCCTGGAATACTGGATTTGTTTGGGCCAAAAATAAGCAGTCTAAGAAATCAAATTCCAACTCTAAATCTGCATGAAGGTGCGGCCCCAGAACCAGAGTCTGTTTTGGTAGGTGTCAGATTAAGTCTATTTCAGAAGGCCTGATTTCGTTCAGCCCAGGACCGTTGGGTTCAAAAAATAATTTCCTAGGGTTACAGAATAGGTTTTCGGTCCAAGCCTTCTCAAGTACGATTCCACCTGTCTGTCGTCCCCAAGAATCCTCTCAACGTGGATGTCTTCATTCAATGTGTTCAGGATTTAGGAAGGATGGGAGTTATACCAGTGACTGTCTCAACAAGGCCATGGTTTTTGATCCAATCTCTTCATTGTGCCAAAGAATGAGGGGGACTTACAGACCTATCGTGAACTTTAAAACTTTAAACAAGTTTTTAAGGGTTCCTATTTTCATAATATAACAATTTGCACAATTGTATTCTTAATCCAACAGGGTCAGTTCATGTCCACCATAGATCTCAATGACACATGCCTTCTTATCTGTATTTTCAGGGATCATAATTAGTTCCTAATGTATGCTTTTCAAAGCAAACCTGATCAGTTTCTTGCCCTTCCTTTTGGTCTGGCTACAGATCAACTCATTTTTACAAAGGTGCTGGGAGTATAGTTGGCTATAATCGGCTCAGTGCATATCAATTGCTCCTTATCTGGAGGACATCCTAGTTCAAGCCACTTCTCTGTCTCTAGCAATGTCGCATTTAAAGTCTTGCATACTTCCTTCATGATCATGGTTGGGGGATAAATGTTTCAAAGAACTCCTTTAAAGGGATATGAAATCCAATTTTTTTTTTTTTTTAATTCAGATAGAGCATGCAATTTTAAGCAACTTTCGAACAGATTACGAGTTTTGCGTTATGAGCAGCTCGGTAATAACTTGCAGGTTATTTCCACCACTCACCTTTAATAACGCTATTACAGGTTTGCAGAAACCCGGCGTTAGCGTGCAATATGGCAGCGTTGAGCTCCATACCGCACACAAATACCAGCTCTGCTTTGAGCTGCTTTTACGTGCTCGTGCACGATTTCCCCATAGACATCAATGGGGAGAGCCGGCTAAAAAAAAGCCTAACACCTGCAATAATGGAGCGTAACCTCCGTAACGCAGCCCCATTGATTCCTATGGGGAAAGAAAATTTATGTTTAAACCTAACATAAACCCAGAGTCTTAACACTTAACACGTATTAACCCCTAATCTGCCGTTGCCGACACCTACCTACACTTATTATCCCCTAATCTGCTGCCCCTGACATCGCCACCACCTACCTACACTTATTAGACCCTAATCTGCCGCCCCCACTATACTAAAGTTATTAACCCCTAACACCCCTAACTTTAATATAATTAAAATAAATCGAAATACAAATTACTATTACCTAAATAATTCCTATTTAAGACTAAATACTTACCCGTAAAATAAACCGTAAGATAGCTACAATATGACTAATAGTTACATTGTAGCTATTTAAGGTTTTATTTTTATTTTACAGGTAAGTTTGTATTTATTTTAACTAGGTAGAATAGTTAGTAAATAGTTATTAACTATTTACTAGCTACCTTGGTTAATATGTTTATTATAGTGGCGGCGATGTCCGGAGCGGCAGATTAGGGGTTAATAATTTTATTTTAATGTTTGCGATGCGGGACGGACTCGGTTTAGGGGTTAATAGGTAGTTTATGGGTGTTAGTGTACTTTGTAACACTTTAGTTATGAGTTTTATGGTACAGCTTTGTAACGTAAAACCCATAACTACTGACTTTCAGTTTACGGTACGGATCTTGTAGTTATGGGCTGTACCTCTCATTTATTGGCCAGCCAGGCCAACTTGTAATACCGGCGCTGTGGGAGTCGCATTGAAAAAGGACTTTTAAAAAGTGCGGTAGTTATGTTGCACGACGGACAAAAAAGTGTGCGGTACAGCTGTACCTTCAAGATTCGTAATAACGGTAGTGAAAACGCAGCGTTATGAGGCTTTTTCACTCATAACGCAAAACTCGTAATCTAGCCGTTTGTAATTTACTCCTATTATCAATTTTACTTCATTCTCTTGGTATCTTTATAATTAAAAAAGCAGGAATGTAAGCTTAAAAGATGGCTTATTTTTGTTTCAGACCTGGGTAGCACTTGCTTGATTGGTGGCAGGTGCTGAACTAAAAATGGGCCGGGTCCTAAACTTAATTTCCTGCTTTTCAAATAAAGATACCAAGAGTATGAACAAAATTGATAATTGGAGTAAATTAAAAAGTTGCTTAAAATTGCATGCTCTATCTGAATCATGGAAAAAAAATATTGGGTTTAATATCCGTTTAATGCCAAATGTCTCTTGCAGTTCTTTCTAGAAGAGCTTTTTGGTTAAAATCTTGGTCTGTTGATATGGTTTCTAAATCCAGATTTTCTTTCTTTTTAAGGAAAGAAGTTATTTGGCTCTGATATAGATTCTATTATTTCTACGGTTACCAGAGGTAAATGAACATTTCTTCCTCAGGACTAGAAGTCCAGGGGTAAGTCTAAGGTGTCTAATCACTTTCTGCCCTTTCTTCAGAATAGAGTGCAAAAATCTGATTCCTCCTCCCTTAAGCAAGGTACCTCTGGTCCTACCTGAAAGCCCAGTTCCCATTGCAATAAGTCTAAGCAATCCAAAAATACTACACCTACATCCAAATCTGCATGATGGTACGGCCCCTGATCCAGGGACTCTGGTAGGGAGGGGGCAGGATCTACCGTTTCAGGTGGTCTGGTTCCAGTCTGTTTCAGATCCCTGGGTTCTAAATATAGTGTCTCAGGGTTTTCAGATAGATTTCAGAACAAGGCCTCACAGGGGAAGGTTTATTCTATCAAATGTCCCAAAAAAAGCCATTTCCTTACTCTTACTATGGAGTAAAATAGTCTGTCAGCTGGTTTCCTAGAATGGAGACCCTTTTATACTTTAACCCCTTCCAGTTTGTTTGTTTTGTAAGGATTCTTTCGTTTGTCACTCTGCTCAGCTTTTTCTCTTATGGGCAGAGTTTATCTTTTGCCTTTTTAAACAGGGTTTTGGTGTGCTTCAAAATATGCAAGGATGTTTTACTTTATCAAAGTTGCTCCCCAGTAGAGTTTATTTGAACTTTCTCAAACTTAACTGAATATATTCAGTCTACTATAAATGACATTTCTTTCTATTGACACTGAGAGTCTACGTGAACATTCATAACCTCTGGGAAATGCTATTCCTGGCCCCCAGGAGGAGGCAAAAATACCCCAAACAAGACTATAAATATACCTCCCACTTCCCCTACCCTCCAGTAGTTCTGTGCCTTGTATCTTGAAGGTAGGCAGAGAGAGGTACTCTGTTAAAAGAAGAAATTAAGTTTAACATGGATTGGCTCAGAAAAGCCGGGGATCATATATCCATATACATTTCCCTAGAGTATTGGTATATATACTGGTCGATGCGGGGGCTCCCATGCCTCTTTCCAGTCTAACGTATATCCCCTGTCTGATAACTCTGTGCTTCACACTAAATTACAGACTCATGATAGGTAAGGTGTCCCCTCTTTCATTGCAACTTGTCTAATAAAGTGGCTGTCCCTGCACTAGAGTGTGTGTTCTTTGAGCATTCCTATACCCTTTAACAGGCATTAATTTGATATAAGCCCAACCATAGTCGTATGAGGCTGAGGGGGCTGCGCCTAGGCACGTTAATACGCAGGTCAATGACAACCATTCTGTCCTATCTTGGACTTTATAATACCCAGTCAGAGTCACACTTTGGGGATCGATAGACAACACCGATTGTTGTCACTTAAATTGATATAGTGCAGGCTGCCAACTGATGAACTAATGGGTGTACTACAGAATGCAGGCTATGTTTTGATGCAAGCCACAGAGGTGGGGACAGCGCTTTCGTGCCATTTCTGCTTCAGATCCACTGCGCAATAGTCCTGTGGGAGATAGGTAGCATCACGGCTCAATAAAGAGGAAAGCTTTTGTATAACTGGTGAGTGCTGCTGTTTCTCTGAACTGTAGCATCACGGATCGGCCAGACTAGAGGTGATAAGGGCTTACAAGGGGACAGTCATTTGGTGCTTTGGGACCCAGAGACCCCTGCTGTGCTGTTAGCAGTTACTTATTTTCTCGTACAATGGATGACTTGATACTAATAGAGTCTGAAGGAATCTTCCTTATTTAATTTTATTGACAATAGTAAATGCATGTTATGCAAACTGATTACTGTGAACCCTCTGGCACAACTCTGCAATTGTTGCCCAACATATGTACTGACGTTTTATTCATGAGACCCAAGCGCTCAGATCATGGAGGAGCTCCCCATGTGCCCTGTCTCCAGTAGGCCTTACTACAGCTTCTCAGGCTTCGGCTGATGTGCACATCCATGTCCAACAGCCCATGAATATGGCCTCTGCTGCGTGGCGCATAGAGCGGCTTAGCCCCGGTTGGGGTGGACCATCTGATAACCTTCCATCCCGCATACAGGCGGCTGTGTCTGCTGCCCTGAGGGCTAGGCAGGTATCAGGGAAGAGAAAGAGGATTGTTAAACATTGTTCTCCAACACGTAGCCCAGGTCGGAGGCCACGACCGATAGTTATGGGCAACCTTCTGATGACGAACCCTGAATTAGCTCTGAAGGGGAACTTCCTTCCTCTGACCCTTCTGATGGTGAGTCGTTTTTTACTTCAACACGCAAATCATTTTCTTTGCAATGTAATCTTTAAAAGTTATCAAAATTAATGTCAAATCTATGTCTTTAGCTATTCTAACTAGAAGAGCTTTATGGCTTAAAACTTGGAATGGTGATATGGTATCTAAAGCAAGATTACTATCTCTCTCTTTTCAAGGTAACAACCTTTTTGGGTCTCAATTGGATTCTATTATCTCCACTATTACTGGGGGAAAGGGTGTTTTTCTTCCCCAAGACAAAAAATCTAAGAGAAAATTTAAAGCTACCAATCATTTTTTCGTTCCTTTCGTCAGAATAGAGAACAGAAAACTGCTCCCTCCCCTAAAGCCTCTGGCTCTAATTGGAGACCATCTCCAAATTGGAATAAATCAAAGCCATATAAAAAAACTAATCCGGCCCCTACGCCTGCATGAAGGTGCTGCCTCCAATCCAGTTCTTCTGGTGGGCGGCAGACTAAAGCCATTTCAAGAATTCTGGGCAGACTCTGTCCAAAATCAGTGTATTCACAATATTATTTCTCAGGGGTTTCAAATTGGATTCAGAATAAGACGTCCCATGGGAAGATTCTTTCTCACCCATGTACCGTAAAAGCCCAAGCATTTCTGAAATGTGTTTCAGATCTAGAACTCTTGGGGGTAATTGTCCCAGTTCCTCTTCAGGAACAGGGCTTGGGTTTTTATTCAAATCTTTTCATTGTCCCAAAGAGAGAAAATTCTTTCAGACCAATTTTGGATCTGAAAACCTTTAAATCGATTTGTAAGAGTCCCAACTTTCAAGCCTATTCTACATTTTGTTCAGCAAGGTCACATAATGTCCACTATAGACTTACCGGATGCTTACTTTCACATACCAATCCACCCAGATCATTATCGTTATCTGAGATTTTCCTTTCTAGACAAATATTACCAATTTATCACTCTTCCATTTGGCCTAAAATATTCTCAAAGGTTCCCGGTGCCTTTCTATCTGTAATTAGAGAGCAGGGTATTGCAGTGTTTCCTTATTTGGACGATATCTTGGTACTAGCTCAATCTTTTCATTTAACAGAATCTCTCACAAAACTATTGTCGAAGACATGGTTGGAGGATTAATTTACCAAAGCGTTTCTTGATTCCTGAGACAAAGGTCACCTTTTTTCTGTTAGGGATAGATTTATGGACACTGAATCTATCTGGAACCTTAAGAGACGATTGACATTGGTTTTAGCTTGTTTAAACCTTCAGTCCCTATCATTCCCTAAAATGGGCCGACGCCTAAGCTTTACATTCCTTCTTTTCAAATACCGATAGCAAGAGAACGAAGAAAAATGAATAGAGGTAAATTAGAAAGTTGATTAAAATTGCATGCTCTATCTGTACCATGAAAGAAAAAAAATTGGGTTTAGTGTCCCTTTAATAGGGAAATTACTGTTCTTTCTTTGTGTCCTAATCCTAAATCTACTCTTGAAAGATCTTTACACTCTTTGGATGTAGTAAGAGCTTTGAAATACTATGTAGATGCAACTAAGGATTTCAGACAAACTTCTAGTATGTTTGTTCTTTTTTCTGGTTCTAGAAAAAGTTCATAAAGCATCTGCCCTTTCATAAGCCTTTTGGTTACAAAAAAAAAATTCACAAAGCTTATTTGGATATGGGCCAGTCTCATTCTACTAGATCAGTTGCCACATCTTGGGCTTTCAAGAATGAAGCTTCAGTTGATCAAATTTGCAATGCGGCCACTTGGTCTTCCTTGCATACCTTTACTAAATTCTATAATTTTGATGTTTTTGTTTCTTCAAAAGCAGCTTTTGGTAGAAAGGTTCTTCAGGCAGTTGTCTCTGTTTGATTCTAGTGCCTATAATTTAAGTTTGTTTGTTTTTTTGAAAATTTTAAAAAAGACATTACTTTTGGATTTAATTTTTCAGCGAAAATAGCTGTTTTTATTTTATCCCTCCCTTTATTTTTGTTACTCGTGGACTTCCACATCTTGGGTATTATATCCCATCAGTAACAAGCTTGTGGACTCTCGCCTCCTGTATGAAAGAAAAAATAATTTATGTAAAAACGTACCTGATAAATGAATTTCTTTCATGGTGGCGAGAGTCCACAAGGCCCACCCATTTTTTCTTTATTTTTAATAAGCACATCTCTTTTCCTGCTCCTTTTTTATGCCTTTACTCCTTAAAGGGATATGAAACCCAAAAATTTTCTTTCATGATTCAGATAGAGGATACAATTTTAAACTTTCTAATTTACTTATCTAATCTGTTATATTCTCTTGGTATGCTTTGTTGAATGAGCAGCAATGCACTACTGGTTTCTAACTGAACACATGGGTGAGCCAATGAAAATCAGTTTATATATGCAGCCACCAATCAACAGCTATAACCTAGGTTCTCTGCTGCACATGAACTTGCCTAGATAAACATTTCAGCAAAGGATAACAAGAGAAAGAAGCACATTAAATAATAGAAGTAAATTGGAAAGTTGTTTGAAATTGTATTTTCTATCTGAATCATGAAAGAAAAATTTTGGGTTTCATGTCCCTTTAAACACCTCACCTCTTGGCTATGCGTTAAACTGAGGTATGAGTGAGGTGGGCGGGGTATTTATAGGCTTTTAAAGTTTGGGATACTTTGCCTTTTAACACAATGTTTTAAAGCTGTAATCCCAGCATTTATACAGTTCTAAAGTAGCTGCTAATAAAAAAAAAAAAAACCTCCAGCGTTCTCCACAGAAAATTTTGCCAGCTGAGTGGGGGCAGTGTAATATTTTCTTTCATGTAATTGGCAAGAGTCCATGAGCTAGTGACGTATGGGATATACAATCCTACCAGGAGGGGCAAAGTTTCCCAAACCTCAAAATGCCTATAAATACAGCCCTCACCACACCCACAATTCAGTTTCACAAACTTTGCCTCCTATGGAGGTGGTGAAGTAAGTTTGTGCTAAGATTTCTACGTTGATATGCGCTTCTCAGCATTTTGAAGCCTGATTCCTCTCAGAGTACAGTGAATGTCCCAGGGATGTGAAGGGAAATCTATTTCATAGGTTCTCTGTTATCGGTCGTAGAGATTCATCTCCTACCTCCCTTATTCAGATCGACAATATACTCTCATATTCAATTACCTCTACTGATAACCGTTTCAGTACTGGTTTGGCTATCTGCTATATGTGGATGGGTGTCTTTCGGTAAGTATGTTTCTTTTTAAAGACGAGATGAGTCCACGGATCATCATCCTTGTGGGATATCACCTCCTAGTCAGCAGGAGACAAAGAGCACCACAGCAGAGCTGTTAAATAGCTCCTCCCTTCCCTCCCACCCCAGTCATTCTCTTTGCCTACGTTAGTGATAGGAAGAGGTAAAGTGAGGTGTTAGATTAGATTCTTCAGTCAAGAGTTTTTTATTTTTAAAGTAGTGCAAGATTGTGCTGCTTTGTTCTAGGGTGTAGCCGTAATCCAGATCAGTCTCTTCAGTAGAGCTTTTGGTGGCTTTAAAGCAATGGAAACTGGTGGGACATAATTCTCACTGCGCCTCCCATACATTTATGCTGCCCTAATCCTGATAGCCTAAGCAAAGTTGACTCAGGCTTCATCATTTTCCACAGGACTATGGGAGGGAGAGGACCTCTTAAACCTGCTGGACTGTCTTGCTGTCGGACAGCTTTAAGGTAAGTGCTGACTTTTTCTTTATTCTGGAGATTAACAAAAAGAAAAAAGACAGAGAAAAGTGGTTGGGACATAAACACTCTTTATGTTAGAGAGTTTTTATTATTGACAGCAAACGTACAGGAGCACTGGGGCTGGGAGATATGCTGCATATTTGTTTTGGTGGTTTTGTAATAATGGCTTATTTTTCTTATTAAGCCGGTTGTGGTGTGTTTAGTGATTCCCAGGATGGGCGGGGCTACTGTTTTTGCGCTGTCTCTGAACTGCGCATCACTCAGCCTTCTCTTGTATATGAGGAACGGCTGAGCTACGTTGCACTTGAGCCGCATGGTTTTTGCAGAGTATTAAGCAAGCGGTTAGTGCTCTATACAGCCCTGTGTATCCGGATCATTTCTCTTCATAGCAGGAGTCCGGTGGTCAGGTAGGCGCCTCAGCAGAGCTGCTGAGGTGTAAGGGGGTCTGAATTTTAGTCTTTTTTCTTGTTAATACGTCTTTTTACTTTGTAACAGTAAAATAGTGGACGTTTTTTAAAATTTAAAGCTACAGTAGCATTTGTTATATTGATATTGAGAGTTACTTAGCACTTTGATTTGGGAGACGTTTTTCTTCCTGCAAGTAAGAAAGTTCCACTTTTAAGTCTTAAAGTGACGTTTTTTGTTAAAAAAAAAGATTTCTCTTGTAAGGTGTATCCAGTCCACAGGTTCATCCTTTACTCGTGGGATATTCTCCTTCCTAACAGGAAGTGGCAAAGAGAGCACACAGCAGAGCTGTCCATATAGCTCCCCCTCTAGCTCCACCCCCCAGTCATTCTCTTTGCCGGCTCTAAGCAATAGGGTCCCTCTCGGAAGGGTAAAGTGAATGTGGTGTTAGATTTGTAGTTTTTGTTCTACAAGCAAAAGTTTGTTATTTTAAATGGTACCGGTGTGTACTATTTACTCTAGCAGAAAAGAGATGAAGATTTCTGCAGGGAGGAAGATGATTTTAGCATGTTGTAACTAAAATCTACTGTTGTACCCACAAAGGACTGAGGAGTACAAGAAAACTTCAGTTGGGGGGGAACGGTTTGCAGGTTAGGCTGCAATAAGGTAAGTTCAGTCATTTATTTCTAGACAAGACTGTGATAATGCTAGAAAAGGACTGACAAGATCCCCATGAGGGAAGGGTAAGCTTTATTCAGAGACTAAGAATGGAATTACAAGCTTACATAACAGGGCTAATTTATGCTGGTTGACACTATTTTATGGTAAACGTTTTTTACTAATAAATATCGTTTCTCCAACATAGGTGTGTCCGGTCCACGGCGTCATCCTTACTTGTGGGATATTCTCTTCCCCAACAGGAAATGGCAAAGAGCCCAGCAAAGCTGGTCACATGATCCCTCCTAGGCTCCGCCTACCCCAGTCATTCTCTTTGCCGTTGCACAGGCAACATCTCCACGGAGATGGCTAAGAGTTTTTTTTGGTTTTGCGTACTAAACCTGGTTTTCTTCCGAAAGTTGTTTCTAACAAAAACATTAACCAGGAGATAGTTGTGCCTTCTTTGTGTCCGAAACCAGTTTCAAAGAAGGAACGTTTGTTACACAATTTGGATGTAGTTCGTGCTCTAAAATTCTATTTAGAGGCTACAAAGGATTTCAGACAAACATCTTCTTTGTTTGTTGTTTATTCTGGTAAAAGGAGAGGTCAAAAAGCAACTTCTACCTCTCTCTCTTTTTGGCTTAAAAGCATCATCCGATTGGCTTATGAGACTGCCGGACGGCAGCCTCCTGAAAGAATCACAGCTCACTCCACTAGGGCTGTGGCTTCCACATGGGCCTTCAAGAACGAGGCTTCTGTTGATCAGATATGTAAGGCAGCAACTTGGTCTTCACTGCACACTTTTACCAAATTTTACAAATTTGATACTTTTGCTTCTTCTGAGGCTATTTTTGGGAGAAAGGTATTGCAAGCCGTGGTGCCTTCCATCTAGGTGACCTGATTTGCTCCCTCCCATCATCCGTGTCCTAAAGCTTTGGTATTGGTTCCCACAAGTAAGGATGACACCGTGGACCGGACACACCTATGTTGGAGAAAACAGAATTTATGCTTACCTGATAAATTACTTTCTCCAACGGTGTGTCCGGTCCACAATCAGGTCTGATTATTTTCTCTAACTACAGTCACCACGGTATCATATGATTTCTCCTATGCATATTCCTCCTTTACATCGGTCGAATGACTGGGGTAGGCGGAGCCTAGGAGGGATCATGTGACCAGCTTTGCTGGGCTCTTTGCCATTTCCTGTTGGGGAAGAGAATATCCCACAAGTAAGGATGACGCCGTGGACCGGACACACCGTTGGAGAAAGTAATTTATCAGGTAAGCATAAATTCTGTTTTTTTGAGACACTTTGAAGGTTCCTTTGGGTTTCTTTCAGGGGTTTTTACCCACATGGCTATTATTAAAACACTTAGGAGTGTTTCTTTAGGCCTCACAGCACCGGAGTAAGGTGGGAGGGGCCTAATTTCGCGCCTCAGATGCGCAGTTAGATTGACTAGATCTTCAAGCTGTTTCACATGGAGGGTCCTGCTGCAGTTTGAGGGCCTATAAGAAGCTTTTTTTTCCCCCACAAATCTGGTTCCTAAGGGCAGGTAGGGCCACAGCAGAGCTGTGGCAAGGTGCTGAAGTCTTTTTGACCGGTTGTTAGCTTGCTATTGATCCGGTTTGGGCATTAAGGGGTTAATCGTTTTTCTTGCTAGTTGTGCAATCTTACCAATGCTTTAGGTACATACTGTGAAAATTTCGAAAAGTTTGCTGCATTTTTCACAGTTTTGGAAAATTGTGTGCCTTTTTTATCTCTTAAAGGCACAGTAACGTTTTTTTGGAAAGTGTGTTTTTACTTGATTAAAGTGATTTCTAAGCCTGTTTGTCTTACTACTAGTCTGTTAAACATGTCTGACACTAAGGAAAATCCTTGTTCAATGTGTTTAGAAGCCATGGTGGAACCCCCTCTTAGAATGTGTCCCACTTGTACTGATATGTCTATACACTTTAAAGAACATATTGTTGCACTTAAAAATGTGGCCCAAGATGATTCTCAGACAAAAGGTAACGAGGTTAGCCCGTTAACCTCTCCCCAAGTGTCACAACCAGTTACGCCCGCTCAAGCGACGCCTAGCACCTCTAGTGCGTCTAACTCTTTTACTTTGCAAGACTTGGCGGCAGTTATGGATAATACCCTCTCAGTGTTTTTATCTAAACTGCCCGTGTTACCTACAAAGCGTGATAGCTCTGTTTTAAGAACAGATTCTGAGCATTCTGACGCTTTGGTAGCCGTATCCAATATACACTCACAACGCTCTGAAATGGGGGCGAGGGATGTGCGGTCTGAGGGAGAAATTTCAGATTCGGGAAAGGTTGCTCCTCAGACAGACTCGGATACGTTGGCTTTTAAATTTAAACTAGAACACCTCCGCTTATTGCTCAGGGAGGTATTAGTTACTCTGGATGACTGCGACCCTATGGTGGTTCCAGAGAAATTGTGTAAAATGGACAAGTACCTAGAAGTTCCTGTTTACACTGATGTGTTCCCGGTCCCTAAGAGGATTGCGGATATAGTAACTAGGGAGTGGGATAGACCAGGTATTCCTTTGTTCCCCCTCCTGTTTTTAAGAAAATGTTCCCCATATCTGACACCACGCGGGACTCGTGGCAGACGGTCCCTAAGGTGGAGGGGGCTGTTTCTTCACTTGCTAAACGCACAACCATACCAATTGAGGACAGTTGTGCTTTTAAAGACCCTATGGATAAAAAATTAGAGGGTTTACTTAAGAAAATTTTTGTTCATCAAGGTTTTCTTCTCCAACCTATAGCGTGCATTGTTCCTGTAACTACTGCAGCTGCTTTCTGGTTCGAGGCCCTGGAAGATGCGCTCCAGATGGAGACCTCATATGAGGATATTATGGACAGAATTAAGGCTCTTAAGCTGGCTAATTCTTTTATCACAGATGCAGCTTTCCAACTAGCTAAGTTAGCGGCAAAGAATTCTGGTTTCGTCATTCTGGCGTGCAGGGCGCTATGGCTAAAGTCCTGGTCGGCCGATGTGTCGTCAAAATCCAAACTACTGAACATCCCTTTCAAAGGAAAGACCCTTTTCGGGCCTGAATTGAAAGAGAATATCTCAGAAATCACGGGGGGGAAAGGCCATGCTCTCCCTCAGGACAAGTCCTTTAAGACAAAGAACAAAAATAATTTTCGTTCCTTTCGAAATTTCAGGAGCGGTCTCGCTTCATCCTCACCTGCTGCAAAGCAAGAGGGTAACACTTCACAACCCAGGGCAGCCTGGAAACCTTAACAGGGCTGGAGCAAGGGTAAACAGGCCAAGAAGCCTGCAGCTGCCTCCAAGACAGAATGAAGGGGTGGCCCCCGATCCGGGACCGGATCTAGTGGGGGGCAGACTCTCTCTCTTCGCTCAGGCCTGGGCAAGAGACGTACACGATCCTTGGGCCTTAGAGATTGTATCCCAGGGATATCTTCTAGAATTCAAGGACTCCCCTCCAAGGGGAAGGTTCCACATTTCTCGTCTGTCTACAGACCAGACAAAGAAAGAGGCGTTCTTACGCTGTGTAGAAGACCTACATACAATGGGAGTGATCCACCCAGTTCCAATTGTGGAACAAGGGCTGGGTTTTTACTCAAACCTGTTTGTTGTTCCCAAAAAAGAAGGAACTTTCAGACCAATCCTGGATCTCAAAATTCTAAACAAATTCCTCAGAGTCCCATCATTCAAGATGGAGACCATTCGGACAATCTTACCAATGATCCAGGAGGGTCAATATATGACTACCGTGGATCTAAAGGATGCGTATCTGCACATTCCTATCCACAAAGATCATCACCAGTTTCTCAGGTTCGCCTTTCTGGACAAGCATTATCAGTTTGTGGCTCTTCCTTTCGGGTTGGCCACTGCTCCCAGAATTTTCACAAAGGTGCTAGGGTCCCTCCTGGCGGTTCTAAGACCGCGGGGCATAGCAGTGGCGCCTTACCTAGACGACATCTTAATTCAGGCGTCGACTTTCCAAAGAGCCAAGTCTCACACGGAAATTGTATTGGCCTTTCTGAGGTCTCACGGGTGGAAGGTGAACATCAAAAAGAGTTCTCTCTCCCCCCTCACAAGAGTTCCATTCCTAGGAACCCTAATAGACTCGGTAGAATTGAAAATATTTCTGACGAAGGTCAGAAAGTTAAAACTCTTAACTACTTGCCGAGCTCTTCATTCCATTCCTCGGCCGTCTGTAGCTCAGTGCATGGAGACAATCGGACTAATAGTAGCGGCAATGGACATAGTCCCTTTTGCACGGATACACCTCAGACCACTGCAACTATGCATGCTCAAACAGTGGAATGGGAATTATGCAGATTTGTCTCCTCAAATACAGTTGGACCAGGGGACCAGAGATTCTCTTCTCTGGTGGTTGTCTCAGGATCACCTGTCTCAGGGAATGTGTTTCCGCAGACCAGAGTGGATCATCGTAACGACCGACGCCAGTCTGTTGGGCTTGGGTGCAGTCTCTGGCTCCCTGAAAGCTCAGGGCTTATGGTCTCGGGAAGAAGCTCTTCTCCCGATAAACATTCTGGAACTGAGGGCGATATTCAACGCTCTTCAGGCATGGCCTCAGCTAGCTGCGGCCAAATTCATCAGATTTCAGTCGGACAACATCACGACTGTAGCTTACATCAACCATCAAGGGGAACAAGGAGTCCCCTAGCAATGATGGAAGTAACCAAAATAATCAGGTGGGCGGGGGATCACTCTTGCCACCTCTCAGCAATTCACATCCGAGGCGTAGACAACTGGGAGGCGGATTTTCTAAGTGTCAGACTTTTCACCCGGGGGATTGGGAACTCCACCCGGAGGTATTTGCCCAGCTGACTCAGCTATGGGGCACTCCAGTATTGGATCTGATGGCGTCCCGTCAGAATGCCAAACTTCCTCTTTATGGGTCCAGGTCCCGGGATCCCCAGGCGGTGTTGATAGATGCTCTAGCAGCGCCTTGGTCCTTCAATCTGGCCTATGTGTTTCCACTGTTTCCTCTCCTTCCTCTCCTTCCTCGTCTGGTTGCCAGAATCAAGCAGGAGAGGCCGTCAGTGATTCTAATAGCGCCTGCGTGGCCACGCAGGACCTGGTATGCAGACCTAGTGGACATGTCATCCGTTCCACCATGGACTCTGCCAATGAGGCAGGACCTTCTACTTCAAGGTCCTTTCAAACATCCAAATCTAATTTCTCTGCGTCTGACTGCTTGGAGATTGAACGCCTAATTCTATCTAAGCGTGGTTTCTCTGAGTCGGTTATCGATACCCTGATTCAGGCTAGAAAGCCTGTCACCAGGAAAATCTACCATAAGATTTGGCAAAAATATTTGTTGGTGCGAATCCAAGGGTTACTCATGGAGTAAGATTAGGATTCCCAGGATATTGTCTTTTCTCCAAGATGGATTGGAGAAAGGATTGTCAGCTAGTTCCTTAAAAGGACAGATATCTGCTTTGTCTATTCTTTTACACAAACGTCTGGCGGAGGTACCAGACGTTCAAGCGTTTACTCAGGCTTTAGTCAGAATCAAGCCTGTTTATAGACCTGTGGCTCCGCCATGGAGTCTGAATTTAGTTTTTTCAGTTCTGCAAGGGGTTCCGTTTGAACCTTTACATTCCATAGATATTAAGCTTTTATCTTGGAAAGTTTTGTTTTTGGTAGCTATCTCTTCTGCTCGAAGAGTTTCAGAGTTATCTGCTTTACAGTGTGACTCACCTTACTTGGTGTTCCATGCAGATAAGGTAGTTTTGTGTACCAAACCCGGTTTTCTTCCTAAGGTTAAAGTTCTATTTACAAGCATCTAAGGATTTCAGACAAACATCTTCATTGTTTGTTATCTATTCTGGTAAGAGGACCTCTCTTTCCTTTTGGCTGAAAAGCATCATCCGTCTGGCCTATGAGACTGCTGGCCAGCAGCCTCCTGAAACAATTACTGCTCATTCTACCAGAGCAGTGGCTTCCACATGGGCTTTTAAAAATGAGGCTTTTGTTGAACAGATTTGTAAGGCAGCGACTTGGTCTTCGCTGCATACTTTTTCCAAATTTTCGAAATTCGATACTTTTGCTTCTTCGGAGGCTATTTTTGGGAGAAAGGTTTTACAAGCAGTGGTGCCTTCCGTTTAAGGTACCTGTCTTGTTCCCTCCCTTCATCCGTGTCCTAAAGCTTTGGTATTGGTATCCCACAAGTAAAGGATGAACCTGTGGACTGGATACACCTTACAAGAGAAAACAGAATTTATGCTTGCCTGATAAATTACTTTCTCTTGTGGTGTATCCAGTCCACGGCCCTCCCTGGCTATTAGTCAGGTAGATTTTTAGTTTAAACTACAGTCACCACTGCACCCTATGGTTTCTCCTTTTTCTTCCTAACCTTTGGTCGAATGACTGGGGGGTGGAGCTAGAGGGGGAGCTATATGGACAGCTCTGCTGTGTGCTCTCTTTTCCCCTTCCTGTTAGGAAGGAGAACATCCCACAAGTAAAGGATGAACCCGTGGACTGGATACACCACAAGAGAAAGTAATTTATCAGGTAAGTTTAAATTCTGTTTTTTTTTTTAAAGTTAATTTTATTTGATTCAATATGGACATATTTGATTTGGCTTTATTTGATTCATATATGGAGCCGTGGAAAATGTTACTTGCTCCGTGTGTTTGGATGCTAATGTGGAACCACCGATTCCTTTTTGTCCCTCGTGTATTGAGAGGCCTTTAAGTTATAACGAGAGAATTTTTCATGATCAAAATTTTTCTAAAATGGATGCTTCTCAGGACTCTAATGAAGAGAGTCAGTGTATGCTGCAGCTTTCTCCCCAAGCATCCCAAACTTTAGCGCCCGCTCAAGCAGTGCCCTGTACTTCTACTCTAGCGACTGCTGGGGTTACTTTAAAGGACATAGCTGCGCTTATGTCTTCCACAATTTCTGATGCGTTTTCTGCTTTTCCTATGCTACAAGGCATGCGTAAGAGGAAAGACAACCATGTTATCAGTGAGGTTTCTGATGCCATGGTGGCAATCTCAGAGGTACCCTCCCAGTGAACTGAGATGGAGGGTATAGAGGTTCTGTCAGAAGGCGACATTTCAGACTCAGAGAGTTCATTGCCTTTGACTGATTCAGAGGTTGTCTCTTTCAGATTTAAACTAGAACACCTCTGCCTGTTACTCAGGGAGGTTTTGGTTACCTTAAACGACTGTGATTCCACAGTAGTGGTCGCTCCAGCGAAATCGAATAAATTGGACAGATATTTTAAAGTTCCTACTTAGATGTTTTTCCAGTTCCTAAGCGAGCTTCAGAGATTGTTTCTAAGGAATGGGAGAGACCAGGTATTCCCTTCTCTCCTTCTCCTATTTTGAAAAAGATGTTTCCTATAGCTGAAACTGTCAAGGAAACTTGGCAATCGGTTCCTAAGGTGGAAGGGGCTATCTCCACCTTAGCCAAGCAAACTACTATTTCTATTGAGGATAGTTGTGCCTTTAAAGACCCCATGGACAAGAAGTTGGAGGGTCTAATTAAAAAGATTTATGTTCACCAGGGTCTGCTATTGCTACTGTCGCTAGTGCGGCAGCTTATTGGTTTGATGCTCTGTCCGAGGCTCTTAAGTCTGAGACTTCTTTAGAGGAGATCCAAGATAGGATTAGAGCTCTGAAGTTGGACAATGCTTTTATTACGGATGCTTCTCTGCAAATTACTGAATTGGCAGCTAAGAGTTCAGGGCTCTCTATCCTAGCCTGCAGAGCCTTGTGGTTAAAACCTTGGTCTGCGGACGTTTCATCCAAGTCTAAGCTTCTAGCAATTCCTTACAAGGGAAAGACCTTAATCCAGGAGGGTCAATTTATGACGACAGTGGACTTAAAGGATGCATATCTACATGTTCCTATCCACAGAGATCATCACAAATTCCTAAGGTTTGCCTTTCTGGACAAACACTTCCAGTTTGTGGCTCTTTCTTTCGGGCTGGCCACGGCACCCAGAATTTTCACAAAGGTTCTGGGGTCTCTGCTGGCAGTTCTAATACCGTGGGGCATTGCGGTTGCGCCTTATTTGGACAATATTCTAATCCAGGCACCATCTTGTCAACAAGCAAGCTCTCATACCCTCATTGTGCTATCCTTCCTGAGAACTCATGGGTGGAAGGTAAATCTGGAAAAGAGTTCCTTAATCCCGAAGACAAGGGTGACTTTCTTGGGGACTCTAATCGATTCTATATCTATGAGGATTTTTCTGACAGAGGTCAAAAAATCAAAGATTCTAGATACCTGTCGAGCCCTTCAATCCAATCCTCGGCCGTCAGTGGCTCAGTGCATGGAAGTAAACGGACTGATGGTGGCGGCAATGGACATCATACCGTTTGCTCGGTTTCACCTCAGGCCTCTGCAGTTAAACATGCTCAGGCAATGGAATGGAGATTATGCAGATTTGTCTCCTCGAATAACCCTGGATCAGGAAACGAGGGACTCTCTTCAATGGTGGCTGTCTCTGGGTCATCTATCCCAGGAAACCTTCTTTCGCAGACCTTTCTGGGTGATTGTGACAACAGACGCCAGCCTTTTAGGATGTGGAGCTGTCTGGGGTTCCCTAAAGGCTCAGGGAGTATGGACTCATCCTGGAACTAAGAGCGATCTTCAATGCTCTTCTGGCCTGGCCTCAGTTGGCTTCGGCCCAGTTCATCAGATTCCAGTCGGACAACATAACGACAGTGGCTTACATCAATCATCAGGGAGGAACGAGGAGTTCCTTAGCGATGACCGAGGTAGCCAAGATAATCCGGTGGGCGGAGGCTCATTGTTGCCATCTGTCAGCGATCCACATCCCAGGGGTGGACAACTGGGAGGCGGACTTTCTGAGCAGGCAGACTTTTCATCCGGGAGAGTGGGAACTACATCCGGAAGTATTCTCCAACTTGATTCTCAAATGGGGTCGGTCAGAGTTAGATCTCATGGCATCTCCTCAGAATGCCAAGCTCCCGAGATACGGGTTGAGGTCCAGACGGAACTGATAGATGCTCTGGCAGTTCCTTGGTCCTTCAGCCTAGCATACCTATTTCCCCCGTTTGCACTTGTTCCTTGGGTCATTGCTCGAATCAAACGGGAAAAGGCATCAGTGATCCTCATCGCCCCTGCTTGGCCTCGCAGGATTTGGTATGCCGATCTGGTGGACATGTCATCCCTGCCACCTTGGAGACTTCCGTTGCGGAAAGACCTTCTCATTCAAGGACCCTTCCTTCACCCAAATCTAGTTTCTCTGAAGCTGACTGCTTGGAGATTGAACGCTTAATCCTATCCAAGCGGGGGTTTTCGGATTCGGTCATAGAGACCTTGATTCAGGCGCGTAAGCCTGTAACTAGAGTGATTTACCATAAGATTTGGCGTAAATATCTCTATTGATGTGAATCCAAGGGCTACTCATGGAGTAGTTAGGATTCCCAGAATTTTGGCTTTTCTCCAAGAGGGTTTGGAGAAGGGTTTATCAACAAGTTCCCTAAAGGGTCAGATCTCTGCTTTTTCTGTTTTGTTACACAAACGTCTGGCAGATGCCCCAGATGTACAATCTTTTTGTCAGGCCTTGTTTAGGATCAGGCCTGTGTTCAAACCAGTTGCTCCTCCATGGAGTCTAAATTTAGTTCAGGGGTCTCCGTTTGAGCGTATGCATTCCTTAGATATTAAGTTGTTATCTTTGAAAGTTTTATTTCTTGTTGCTATTTCGTCAGCTCGAAGAGTGTCTGAGCTATCGGCGTTGCAATACAATTCGCCTTACCTTATTTTCCATTCAGATAAGGTAGTTTTACGCACTAAACTAGGGTTTCTTCCTAAGGTTGTTTCCAACAGGAACATTAATCAGGAGATTGTTGTTCCTTCCTTGTGTCCTAATCCTTCTCCTCAGAAGGAACGTCTTCTGCACGATTTGGACGTAGTCTGTGCTTTAAAATTTTACTTACAAGCGACTATGGACTATCGTCAATAGTCTTCTCTTTTTGTCATTTTATCTGGAAAAGGGAAGGATCAGAAAGCTACGGCTACTTCTTTGTCTTTTTGGCTGTAGAGTATCATCGGTTTTGCATATGAGACTGCTGGACAGTAGCCTCCTGAAAGTTACGGCCCATTCCGCTAGGGCTGTTGCTTCCTCATGGGCATTCAAAAATGAAGCTTCTGTGGAACAGATTTGCAAGGCTGCAACTTGGTCCTCTCTTTACACTTTTTCTAAATTTTATAAATTTTATACTTTTGCCTCGGCTGAGGCTGCTTTTGGGAGAAAGGTTCTTTAAGCAGTGGTGCCTTCCGTTTAGGTTCCCTGTCTTGTTCCTCCCTTATCATCCGTGTACTCTAGCTTTGGTATTGTATCCCACAAGTAAGGATGATGATCTGTGGACTCATTGTGTCTTTAAAAAGAAAATTTATGCTTACCTGATAAATTTGTTTCTTTTTAGACACGATGAGTCCACGGCCCGCCCTGTTCTTTTAAGACAGGTTATTTTTTGTAAACTTCAGACACCTCTGCACCTTGGCTTTTCCTTTCTCTTCCTAACTTCGGTCGAATGACTGGAGTGGGAGGGAAGGGAGTAGCTATTTAACAGCTCTGCTGTGGTGCTCTTTGCCTCCTCCTGCTGACCAGGAGGTGATATCCCACAAGTAAGGAGGGCGCAAAATGCTAAAGTTTATTGCATTATTCTTGGTGCAAGAATTTTTTTGGCGCAAAGGTACGTCCGATTACGCAAATTCGTCATTTCCGGCGTCTTAGTTGACGCTGAGTTTTTTGCACAAGGTTGCGTCTTCAACGACGCGAGTGTGTCATTTCCGGATGTTAGCGACAAAAAATTTTCAGTTGCGTTGTGCGTCATACTTGCCGCCAAATAATTTCATTATTTAAAAGCCCCATTCCTATATGCCTCTTGCCTGTTTTCTATGTCAGAGGGCTATGCTGTTTGCCATATAAGGAAATTGATAATTTTGCTTTATATGTTGTTTTTTCTCTTACATTTGCAAGATGTCTCAATCTGATCCTGTCTCAGAAATCACTGTTGGAACCCTGCTGCCTGATAACAGTTCTACTAAATCTAAGTGCATTTGTTGTAAATTTGTGGAGATTATATCTCCAGCTGTGGTATGTAATAGTTGTCATGATAAGCTTTTACAGGCAGAGAATGTGTCCATCAGTAATAGTTCAATGCCTGTTGTTCCTTCAACATCTAATGTACATGATATACCTGTGAATATAAAAGATTTTATTTCTGATGGGATTCAGAAGGCTTTGTCTGCCATCCCGCCTTCTAATAAACGTAAAAGGTCTTTTAAAAATTCTCATAAAGTTGATGAAATTTCAAATGACCGACAACATACTGAATTATCCTCCTCTGATGAGGATCTATCTGATTCAGAAGATCCTTCCTCAGATATTGACACTGACAAATCTAATTATTTATTTAAAATGGAGTATATTCGTTCCTTGTTAAGTGGTGTTGATTATATTATATATTGAGGAAACTAGTTCTCTTGATATTAAAACGAGTAAATGTTTAAATTCTGTTTATAAACCTCCTGTGGTTACTCCAGAGGTTTTTCCAGTTCCTGATGCTATTTCTGATATGGTTTCTAAAGAATGGAATAGGCCTGGTACTACTTTTATTCCTTCTTCAAGGTTTTAAAAATCGTATCCTTTGCCAGCAGTTAGATTGGAGTTTTGGGAAAAGATCCCCAAAGTTGATGGGGCTATTTCTTCTCTTGCTAAACGTACTACTATTCCTATGGAAGATAGTACTTCTTTTAAAAAGACCCTTTAGATAGGAAACTTAATTCTTATCTAAGGAAAGCTTATTTATATTCTGATTATCTTCTCAGGCCTGCCATTTCTATGGCTGATGTTGCAGCTGCATCAACTTTTTGGTTGGAAAGTCTAGCGCAACAGGAAATAGATCCTGATTTGTCTAGCATTGTTCGCTTGCTTAAACATGCTAATCATTTTATCTGCTCAAATATTAGAATGCTGATATGGTATCTAAGTCTTGATTACTATCTCTTTCTTTCCAAGGTAATAAGTTATTTGGTTCTCAGTTGGATTAGATTATTTCAACTATCACTGGGGAGAAGGGAGTTTTTTTTAGTCAGGATAAAAGACCTAAGTGTAAATCTAAAGCTTCTAACCGTTTTCGTTTCTTTTGACAAAATAAGGAACAGAAACCTAATCCTTCCCCCAAAGAATCTGGTTCCAATTGGATACCTTCTTCAAGTTGGAATAAATCCAGACCGTTTAAGAAACCAAAGCCAGCCCCCAAGTATTGCATGATGGTGCGGCCCTCTTTCCAGCTCAGCTGGTGGGGGGCAGATTAAAATTCTTCCAAAACATTTGGGCAGATTCTGTCCAAAATCAATGGATTCAGAGTATTGTCTCTCAAGGGTACCGAATAGGGTTAAGTAAGTAAGACCTCCTGTGAGAAGATTTTTTCTCTCACGCATCCCAGCAAATCCAGTGAAGGCTCAGGCTTTTCTGAAGTGTGTTTCAGACCTGGAGTTTTCAAGGGTAATTATACCAGTTCCGTTTCAGGAACAGGGTCTGGGGTTTTATTCCAATCTATTCATTGTCCCAAAGGAAAAAAATTAATTCAGACCAGTTCTGGATCTGAAAATTTTGAATCGTTATGTAAGAGTGCCAACTTTCAAAATGTTGACTATAAGGACTATTCTGCCTTTTGTTCAGCAAGAGCATTTTATGTCCGCAATAGACTTGCAGCATATCTTCATATTCCGATTCATCCAGATCATTATTAATTTCTGAGATTCTCTTTTCTAGACAAACAACACCAATTTGTTGCTCTTCCATTTGGCCTAGCGACAGCTCCAATAATTTTTTCAAAGGTTCTCGTTGCCCTACTCTCTGTAATCAGAGAACAGGGTATTGCGGTGTTTCCTTATTTGGACGATATCTTGGTACTAGCTCAGTCTTTACATTCTGCAGAATCTCATACGAATCAACTAGTGTTGTTTCTTCAAAGACATGGTTGGAGGATCAATTTACCAAAAAGTTCCTTGATTCCTCAGACAAGGGTCATCATTTTCGGTTTCCAGATAGATTCAGTGTCCATGACTCTGTCTCTAACAGACAAGAGACAAATGAAATTGGTTTTAGCCTGTCGAAACCTTCAGTCTCGATCATTCCCTTCAGTAGCTATGTGCATGGAAGTTTTAGGTCTCTTGACTGCAGCATCGGACACAATCCCCTTTGCTCGTTTTCATATGATACCTCTCCAGCTTTGTATGCTGAACCAATAATGCAGGGATTATACAAAGATATCACAATTAATATCCTTAAATCCCAATGTTCGACCCTCTCTGACTTGGTGGTTAGATCACCATTGTATAGTTCAAGGGGCCTCTTTTGTTTGTCCAACCTGGACTGTGATCACAACAGATGCAAGACAGACAATATCACAACTGTGGCATATGTCAATCATCAGGGTGAGACTCAGTCCCCAAGCTATGAAAGAAGTATCTCTGATACTTGCTTGGGTGGAATCCAGCTCCTGTCTAATTTCTGCGGTTCATATCCCAGGTATAGACAATTGGGAAGCTGATTATCTCAGCCGTCACACTTTACATCCGGGGGAGTGGTCCCTCCATCCAGATGTGTTTTCTCAGTTTGTTCAGATGTGGGGTATTCCAGAAATATATCTGATGGCTTCTCATCTTAACAAGAAACACCACCCAGGTATCTGTCCAGGTCCAGGGATCCTCAGGCGGAAGTAGTGGATGCGTTAGCAGTTCCTTGGTGTTACCAACCTGCTTATATCTTCCCGCCTCTGGTGGTTCCAAGATCATCATGGAACAATCGTTTGTGTTGCTGGTAGCTCCAGCATGGCCTCACAGGTGTTGGTATGCGGATCTTGTTCGAATGTCCAGTTGCCAACCTTGGCCACTTCCATTAAGGCCAGACCTTCTGTCTCAAGGTCCGTTTTTTTCCATCTGGAACTCAAATCATTAAATTTGAAGGTATCGAAATTGAGCGCCTAGTGCTTAGTCATAGAGATTTCTCAGACTCAGTGATTAATACTATGTTGCAGGCTCGTAAATGTGTTTCTAGGAAGATTTATTATCGAGTTTGGAAGACCTATATTTCATGGTGTTCTTCTCATAAATTCTCCTGGCATTCTTTTAGAATTCCTAGAATTTTACAGTTTCTTCAGGATGGTTTGGATAAGGGTTTGTCTGCAAGTTCCTTGAAGGTACAAATCTCTGCTTTTTCTGTCTTATTTCACAGAAAGATTGCTAAGCTTCCTGATATTCACTGTTTTGTACAGGCTTTGGTCTGTATCAAGCCTGTCATTAAATCAATCTCTCCTCCTTGGAGTCTTAATTTGGTTTTGAAGGCTTTACAGGCTCCTCCGTTTGAGCCTATGCATTCTTTGGACATTAAACTACTTTCTTGGAAAGTGTTGTTCCTTTTGGCCATCTCTTTGCTAGAAGAGTTTCCGAATTATCTGCTCTTTCTTGTGAATCTCCTTTTCTGATTTTTCATCAGGATAAGCAGTTTTGTGGACTTCATTTAAATTTCTACCTAAGGTTGTGAATTCTAACAACATTAATAGAGAAATTGTTGTCCCTTTTTTGTGTCCTAAGCCTAAGAATTGTTTGGAGAGATCCTTACATTCTTTGGATATGGTAAGTGCTTTGAAATATTATGTTGAAGCTACTAAAGATTTCAGGAAGACTTCTAGTCTATTTGTTATTTTTTCTGGTTCTAGAAAAGGTCAGAAGGCTTCTGCCATTTCCTTGGCTTCGTAGTTAAAGCTTTTGATTCATCAGGCTTATTTGGAGTCGGGTCAGGCCCCGCCTCATAGAATTACAGCTCATTCTACTAGATCAGTCTCCACTTTGTGGGCTTTTAAGAATGAAGCTTCAGTTGATCAGATTTGCAAAGCAGCAACTTGGTCCTCTTTGCATACATTTACTAAATTCTACCGTTTGATGTATTTGCTTCTTCGGAAGCAGTTTTTGGTAGAAACGTTTTTCAGGCAGCTGTTTGTTTGATTCTTCTGCTTATGTTTGTTTTTTCTTTTCATTATGAAAATAAATTTATAATTTGGGTTGTGGATTAATTTTTTTCAGCGGAAAATGGCTGTTATTATTTTATCCCTCCCTCTCTAGTGACTCTTCTGTGGAGTTCCACATCTTGGGTATTGCTATCCCATACGTCACTAGCTCATCGACTCTTGTCAATTACATGAAAGAAAACATAATTTATGTAAGAACTTACCTGATAAATTAATTTCTTTCATATTGGCAAGCGTCCATGAGACTCACCCTTTTTATGGTGGTTATGATTTTTTTTGTACAAAGCACAATTATTTCCAAATTTCTTTGTTGATGCTTTTTACTCCTTTCTTTATCACCCCACTACTTGGCTATTCGTTAAACTGATTTGTGGGTGTGGTGAGGATTGAATTTATAGGCATTTTGAGGTTTGGGAAACTTTGCCCCTCCTGGTAGGATTGTATATCCCATACATCACTAGCTCATGGACTCTTGCCAATATGAAAGAAATTAATTTATCAGGTAAGTAATTACATAAATGAGGTTTTCTAATATATCATTATCTGCTATCTAAAACACAAATTAGTTGCATAATTTAACATAAATGTATTTAAAGGGTTACTAAACCCATTTTTTTTCTTTCATGATTCAGATAGAGCATGCACTTTTAAGAAACTTTCTAATTTACTCCTATTATCAAATTTTCTTGGTTCTCTTGCTATCGTTATTTGGAAAAAGCACCTAAGCTAAGTAGCCAGACAATGTTGGGTTCCGGAACCCTGGACAGCACTTGTTTATTGGTGAGTGCATTTTGCCACCAATCAGCATGAACAACTCAGGTTGTTGACCAAAAATGGGCCGGCTTTTAAACTTATATTCTTGCTTTTCAAATAAAGATAGCAAGAGAATGAAGAAAAATGGATAATACGAGTAAATTAGAAAATTGCTTAAAATTGCATGCTCTATCTGAATTATGAAGGGGAAAAAAAATGGGTTCAGTGTTCCTTTAATGATAATGTGTGCAAAACAAATTGAACATTTTTAATAGTAGCTAATTGTAGCATAATATTGTCTAAAATTTTAACCGCGTGGTGCACCTGCTAAAAAGGTCCCGGGGAGAACACTGGCCTCTTAATTCCGATCTGCAGCCTTTCTGAGACGCTGCCTGATGGCAAGACCTGTCTCAAATGATCTCCTTAAAGCTGAACATACAAGTCACAAGGACTTGTAAGATCTTCATACATGTACAACCAATGTGACCATGCCACTTCTCACTAATGCATATGTAGTTAGTAAATCCTCCTTCAACTTATGATGTTGCTATAGGGATACATCATCCACAAGCTTAAAAAGCTGTTGCTATAGTCTCAGCTGGTGACTAAATAACTTGTGAAAAGTAGGTAAATGCATCAGTCCAGCTCCACTGCTATATAGTTAAAACATAGATCTTTATTTGAATTACATTAAAACCAAACCTGATAAAGACATGTAACAGAACACAAACAGCCTGATGAGTTTCCGCTTGGTAGCTTTAATCATAGTCTCATTACAGCTGACACATTTAAATGCGTCACTGTTCTGTTACACCTGTGAAAGGTCTCAGGATCCTCATGCAGATCTAGTAGATGCCCTAGTAATTCCATGGTTGTTTAGACAAATGTACATTTCTCTTGTTAAGTGTATCCAGTCCACGGATCATCCATTACTTGTGGGATATTCTCCTTCCCAACAGGAAGTTGCAAGATGATCACCCAAAGCAGAGCTGCTATATAGCTCCTCCCCTCACTGCCATATCCAGTCATTCTCTTGCAACTCTCAACTAAGATGGAGGTCGTAAGAGGACTGTGGTGTTTTATACTTAGTTAATTTCTTCAATCAAAAGTTTATTTTTAAATGGTACCGGAGTGTACTGTTTATCTCAGGCAGTATTTAGAAGAAGAATCTGCCTGCGTTTTCTATGATCTTAGCAGAAGTAACTAAGATCCTTTGCTGTTCTCACATATTCTGAGGAGTGAGGTAACTTCAGAGGGGGAATAGCGTGCAGGTTTTCCTGTAATAAGGTATGTGCAGTTAAAATATTTTTCTAGGGATGGAATATGCTAGAAAATGCTGCTGATACCGAAGTAATGTAAGTAAAGCCTTAAATGCAGTGATAGCGACTGGTATCAGGCTTATTAATAGAGATACATACTCTTATAAAAGTGTATTTTAAAACGTTTGCTGGCATGTTTAATCGTTTTTTACATATGTTTGGTGATAAAACTTATTGGGGCCTAGTTTTTTCCACATGGCTGGCTTGAATTTTGCCTAGAAACAGTTCCCTGAGGCTTCCCACTGTTGTAATATGAGTGGGAGGGGCCTATTTTGGCGTTTTTTTGCACAGCAAAAATTACAGACACAGACATCCAGCTTCTTCCTGCATGATCCAGGACTTCTCTGAAGGGCTCAAAAGGCTTCAAAAGTCGTATTGAGGGAGGTAAAAAGCCACAGTAGAGCTGTGGCAGTTGTTGTGACTGTTTAAAAAACGTTTTTGTCATTTGTTATTCCGTTTTTGGTATTAAGGGGTTAATCATCCATTTGCAAGTGGGTGCAATGCTCTGCTAACTTATTACATACACTGTAAAAATTTCGTTAGTGTAACTGCATTTTTTCAGTTATTTCAAAATTTGGGAAAATTTGTGTTTCTTAAAGGCGCAGTAACGTTTTTTATATTGCTTGTAAACTTGTTTTAAAGTGTTTTCCAAGCTTGCTAGTCTCATTGCTAGTCTGTTTAAACATGTCTGACACAGAGGAACCTACTTGTTCATTATGTTTGAAAGCCATGGTGGAGCCCCATAGGAGAATGTGTACTAAATGTATTGATTTCACCTTAAACAGTAAAGATCAGTCTTTATCTATAAAAGAATTATCACCAGAGTGTTCTGTCGAGGGGGAAGTTATGCCGACTAACTCTCCCCACGTGTCAGACCCTTCGCCTCCCGCTCAGGGGACGCACGCTAATATGGCGCCAATTACATCAGGGACGCCCATAGCGATTACCTTGCAGGACATGGCTGCAATCATGAATAATACCCTGTCAGAGGTATTATCTAGATTGCCTGAATTAAGAGGCAAGCGCGATAGCTCTGGGGTTAGGAGAGATACAGAGCGCGCAAATGCTGTTAGAGCCATGTCTGATACTGCTTCACAGTATGCAGAACATGAGGACGGAGAGCTTCAGTCTGTGGGTGACATCTCTGACTCGGGGGAACCTGATTCAGAGATTTCTAATTTTAAATTTAAGCTTGAGAACCTCCGTGTATTGCTTGGGGAGGTATTAGCTGCTCTGAATGACTGTAACACAGTTGCAATTCCAGAGAAATTGTGTAGGCTGGATAGATACTATGCGGTGCCGGTGTGTACTGACGTTTTTCCTATACCTAAAAGGCTTACAGAAATTATTAGCAAGGAGTGGGATAGACCCGGTGTGCCCTTTTCCCCACCTCCTATATTTAGAAAAATGTTTCCAATAGACGCCACTACACGGGACTTATGGTAGACGGTCCCTAAGGTGGAGGGAGCAGTTTCTACTTTAGCAAAGCGTACCACTATCCCGGTTGAGAACAGTTGTGCTTTTTCAGATTCAATGGATAAAAAATTGGAGGGTTACCTCAAGAAAATGTTTATTCAACAAGGTTTTATTTTACAGCCCCTTGCATGCATTGCGCCTGTCACTGCTGCGGCGGCATTCTGGTTTGAGGCCCTGGAAGAGGCCATCCAGACAGCTCCATTGAATGAAATTGACAAGCTTAGAACGCTTAAGCTAGCTAACTCATTTGTTTCTGATGCCATTGTTCATTTGACTAAACTAACGGCTAAGAATTCCGGATTCGCCATCCAGGCGCGTAGGGCGCTATGGCTTAAATCCTGGTCAGCTGACGTTACTTCAAAGTCTAAATTACTCAACATTCCTTTCAAGGGGCATACCTTATTTGGGCCTGGCTTGAGGGATTACTCAGATTTGTCCCCTCTACTAAATCTGGATCAAGAGACCAGAGATTCTCTTCTCTGGTGGCTTTCTCGGGTCCATCTGTCCAAGGGTATGATCTTTCGCAGGCCAGATTGGACGATTGTAACAACAGATGCCAGCCTTCTAGGTTGGGGTGCAGTCTGGAACTCCCTGAAGGCTCAGGGATCGTGGACTCAGGAGGAGAAACTCCTCCCAATAAATATTTTGGAGTTAAGAGCAATATTCAATGCTCTTCTAGCTTGGCCTCAGTTAGCAACACTGAGGTTCATCAGATTTCAGTCGGACAACATCACGACTGTGGCTTACATCAACCATCAAGGGGGAACCAGGAGTTCCCTAGCAATGTTAGAAGTCTCAAAGATAATTCGCTGGGCAGAGTCTCACTCTTGCCACCTGTCAGCGATCCACATCCCAGGCGTAGAGAACTGGGAGGCGGATTTTCTATGTCGTCAGACTTTTTATCCGGGGGAGTGGGAACTCCATCCGCAGGCGTTTGCTCAACTGGTCCATCGTTGGGGCAAACCAGAACTGCATCTCATGGCGTCTTGCCAGAAGGCCAAGCTTCCTTATTACGGATCCAGGTTCAGGGACCCGGGAGCAACTCTGATAGATGCTCTAGCAGCTCCTTGGTTCTTCAACCTGGCCTATGTGTTTCCACCGTTTCCTCTGCTCCCTTGACTGATTGCCAAAATCAAACAGGAGAGAGCATCAGTGATTCTGATAGCGCCTGCGTGGCCACGCAGGACCTGGTATGCAGACCTAGTGGACATGTCATCTCTTCCACCATGGACTCTGCCTCTGAGGCAGGACCTTCTAATACAAGGTCCTTTCAATCATCCAAATCTAATTTCTCTGAGACTGACTGCATGGAGATTGAACGCTTGATTCTATCAAGGCGTGGCTTCTCCGAGTCAGTCATTGATACCTTAATACAGGCTCGGAAGCCTGTCACTAGGAAAATCTACCATAAGATATGGCGTAAATATATTTATTGGTGTGAATCCAAGAGTTACTCATGGAGTAAGGTTAGGATTCCTAGGATATTGTCCTTTCTCCAAGAGGGTTTGGAAAAAGGCTTATCAGCTAGTTCTTTAAAAGGACAGATCTCTGCTCTGTCCTTTTGCACAAGCGTCTGGCAGAAGTTCCAGACGTCCAGGCATTTTGTCAGGCTTTGGTTAGGATTAAGCCTGTGTTTAAAACTGTTGCTCCCCCGTGGAGATTAAACTTGGTTCTTAAAGTTCTTCAGGGAGTTCCGTTTGAACCCCTTCATTCCATTGATATTAAACTTTTATCTTGGAAAGTTCTGTTTTTGATGGCTATTTCCTCGGCTCGAAGAGTCTCTGAGTTATCTGCCTTACATTGTGATTCTCCTTATCTGATCTTTCATTCAGACAAGGTAGTTCTGCGTACCAAACCTGGGTTTTTACCTAAGGTGGTTTCTAACAGGAATATCAATCAAGAGATGGTTGTTCCATCATTGTGTCCTAATCCTTCTTCAAAGAAGGAACGTCTTTTGCATAATCTGGACGTAGTCCGTGCCTTGAAGTTTTACTTACAGGCTACTAAAGATTTTCGTCAAACATCTGCCCTGTTTGTCGTTTACTCTGGACAGAGGAGAGGTAAAAAAGCTTCGACAACCTCTCTCTCCTTTTGGCTTCGGAGCATAATACGCTTAGCCTATGAGACTGCTGGACAGCAGCCCCCTGAAAGGATTACAGCTCATTCTACTAGAGCTGTGGCTTCCACCTGGGCCTTTAAAAATGAGGCCTCTGTTGAACAGATTTGCAAGGCTGCAACTTGGTCTTCCCTTCATACTTTTTAAAAATTTTACAAATTTGACACTTTTGCTTCTTCGGAGGCTGTTTTTGGGAGACAGGTTCTACAGGCAGTGGTTCCTTCCGTTTAAGTTTCTGCCTTGTCCCTCCCATCATCCGTGTACTTTAGCTTTGGTATTGGTATCCCACAAGTAATGGATGATCCGTGGACTGGATACACCTTACAAGAGAAAACATAATTTCTCTTGTTAAGTGTGTTCAGTCCACGGGTCATCCATTACTTATGGGATATATTCTCCTTCCCAACAGGAAGTTGCAAGAGGATCACCCAAGCAGAGCTGCTATATAGCTCCTCCCCTCACATGTCATACCCAGTCATTCTCTTGCAACCCTCAACAAAGAAGGAGGTCGCGAGAGGAGCTGGAGTTTTTACTTAACTATTCTTCAATCAAAAGTTTATTTTAAATGGCACCGGAGTGTGCTGTTTTTCTATCTCAGGCAGTATTTGGAAGAAGAAACTGCCTGCGTTTTTTTTCTATGATCTTAGCAGGCGTAACTAAGATCCACTGGCTGTTCTCGACATTCTGAGGAGTGGGGTAACTTCAGAAACTGGGAATAGCATGCGGGGTCCTCCGCAAATGAGGTATGTGCGGTACATTATTTTCTGGGAATGGAATTGACTAAGAAAATACTGCTGTTACCGTATGATGTAAGTACAGCCTTAAATGCAGTAGTGGCAACTGGTATCAGGCTGATAAATGTATGCGCAGTCGAGTTATTTTCTAGGGACTAGAATTTGACTGAGAAAATACTGTTAAAACTGAAATAATACTTAAGCCTTATCTGCAGTGGTAGCGACGGGTAGCAGGCTTAGTGATAACTTTGCATGACATTGGAAAATGTTTTTTAATAAAACGTTTACTGGCATGTTATTCGTTTTTGTGAGGTACTTTGGTGATAAATCTCTTTGGGCATGATTTTTTTCCACATGGCTAACATATATTTTCTGCATGGAAACCGTTATATCAGGGCTCCCACTGTTGTAATAGGAGTGGGAGGGACCTTGTTTTAGCGCCTTGTTGCGCAGTTAAAATTCTAGCACAGTCTTCCTGCTTCTTCCTCCTTGATCCAGGACATCTCTAGAGAGCTCAGGGGTCTGCAAAATTCATTTTTGAGGGAGGTAATCAGTCACAGCAGATCTGTGACAGTGTGTTTGACTGTGATTAAAAGCGTTAAATCTTAATTGATATCCGTTTTATCCGTTTTGGGTATTGAGGGGTTAATCATCCTTTTGCTAATGGGTGCAATCCTCTGCTAATAATACACTTCTTGTTAAGAATTGTTTAATTATATCTGTATTTTTGAAGCGCTGCAGCGTTTTTTATATTGCTTGTAAACTTATTGAAAGTGATTTCCAAGCTTGCTAGTTTCATTGCTAAGTCTGTTTAAACATGTCTGATTCAGAGGAAACTGTCTGTTCATCATGTTCAAAAGCCAATGTGGAGCCCAATAGAACGATGTGTACCAATTGTATTGATATTGCTTTGAATAAAAGTCAATCTGTACCAATAGAGAAACTATCACCAGACAACGAGGGGGAAGTTATGCCGCCTAACTCTCCTCACGTGTCTGTACCTGCGTCTCCCGCTCGGGAGATGCGTAAGATTGAGACGCCAAGTACATCTAGGCCCTTACAAATCACTTTACATGATATGGCTAATGTTATGAAAGAAGTATTATATAATATGCCCGAATTAAGGGGAAAGCGCGATAGCTCTGGGTTAAGGACAGAGCGCGTTGATGACACGAGAGCCATGTCTGATACTGCGTCACAATTTGCAGAACATGAGGACGATGAGCTTCATTCTGTCGGTGACGGTTCTGATCCGGGGAGACCGGATTCAGAAATTTCACATTTTAAATTTAAGCTTGAGAACCTTCGTGTGTTACTAGGGGAGGTATTAGCGGCTCTGAATGATTGCGACACGGTGGCAATTCCAGAGAAAATGTGTAGGTTGGATAGATACTATGCGGTACCGGTGTGTACTGACGTCTTTCCTATACCAAAAAGACTTACAGAAATTATTAGTAAGGAGTGGGATAGACCCGGTGTGCCTTTTTCCCCTCCCCCGATATTTAGAAAAATGTTTCCTATAGACGCCACCACACAAGGCTTATGGCAGACGGTCTCTAAGGTGGAGGGAGCAGTTTCTACTTTAGCCAAACGTACCACTATCCCGGTGGAGGATAGCTGTGCTTTCTCAGATCCAATGGATAAAAAATTAGAGGGTTATCTTAAGAAAATGTTTGTTCAACAGGGTTTTATATTGCAGCCTCTTGCATGCATTGCGCCTGTCACGGCTGCAGCGGCATTCTGGTTTGAGTCTCTGGAAGAGGCGATTCGCACAGCGCCATTGGATGAGGCTTTGAGCAAAGTTAGAACCCTTAAGCAAGCTAATGCGTTTGTTTCAGATGCCGTAGTACATCTAACCAAACTTACGGCTAAAAATTCCGGATTCGCCATACAGGCGCGCAGAGGGCTCTGGCTTAAATCCTGGTCAGCGGATGTAACTTCCAAATCTAAGCTACTTAACATTCCTTTCAAAGGGCAGACCTTATTCGGGCCCGGCTTGAAGGAAATTATTGCTGACATTACGGGAGGTAAGGGCCACGCCCTTCCTCAGGACAGGGCCAAACCAAAGGCCAAACAGTCTAATTTTCGTGCCTTTCGTAACTTCAAGGCAGGAGCAGCATCAACTTCCTCCGCTCCAAAACAGGAAGGAACTACTGCTCGTTACAGACAGGGTTGGAAAGGCAACCAGTCATGGAACAAGGGCAAGCAGGCCAGAAAGCCTACTCCCGCCCCTAAGACAGCATGAAGACAGGGCCCCCTATCCGGAGACGGATTTAGTGGGGGGCAGACTTTCTCTCTTCGCCCAGGCTTGGGCAAGAGATG
Source organism: Bombina bombina (assembly GCF_027579735.1). Classification (NCBI taxonomy): domain Eukaryota; kingdom Metazoa; phylum Chordata; class Amphibia; order Anura; family Bombinatoridae; genus Bombina; species Bombina bombina. Next base: position 200,006,151 of record NC_069500.1, on the reverse strand, counting down.
TGCAGGATCCCTGGACGTTGAAGATTATATCTCAGGGATACCTTCTGGATTTCAAAACCTCTCCTCCACAAGGGAGGTTCCATCTATCGAGGTTATCTACAAACCTAGTAAAGAGAGAGGCATTTCTACAATGTGTACAAGGCCTCTTAATCATGGGAGTAATCCACTCAGTTCCGCGATCGGAACAGGGACAAGGATTTTACTCAAATCTATTTGTGGTTCCCAAAAAAGAGGGAACCTTCAGACCAATCTTGGACTTAAAGATCTTAAACAAATTCCTAAGGGTACCATCGTTCAAGATGGAAACCATTCGAACCATCCTACCCATGATCCAAGAGGGTCAATATATGACCACAGTGGACTTAAAGAATGCTTACCTTCACATACCGATTCACAAAGATCATTATCGGTACCTAAGGTTTGCCTTTCTAGACAGGCATTACCAGTTTGTGGCTCTTCCCTTCGGGTTAGCCACGGCCCCGAGAATTTTTACGAAGGTTCTGGGCTCACTTCTGGCGGTACTAAGACCACTAGGCATAGCGGTGGCTCCGTACCTAGACGACGTTCTGATACAAGCGTCAAGTTTTCAGAATGCAAAGTCTCATACAGAGATAGTTCTAGCATTTCTGAGGTCGCATGGGTGGAAAGTGAATGTGGAAAAGAGTTCTCTGTTACCTCTCACAAGGGTTCCTTTTCTAGGGACTCTTATAGATTCTGTAGAGATGAAGGTTTACCTGACGGAGTCCAGGTTATCAAAGATTCTCAATGCTTGCCGTGTCCTTCATTCCATTCCAAGCCCATCAGTAGCTCAGTGCATGGAGGTAATCAGCTTAATGGTCGCGGCAATGGACATAGTGCCATTTGCGCGCCTGCATCTCAGACCGCTGCAACTATGCATGCTCAGTCAATGGAACGGGGATTACTCAGATCTGTCCCCTTTGCTAAATCTGGACCAGGAGACCAGAGATTCTCTTCTCTGGTGGTTGTCACCGGTTCATCTGTCCAAAGGAATGACCTTTCGCAGACCAGATTGGACGATTGTAACAACGGATGCCAGCCTTTTAGGCTGGGGAGCAGTCTGCAATTCCCTGAAGGCTCAGGGATCGTGGACTCAGGAGGAGAAACTCCTTCCAATAAACATTCTAGAATTAAGAGCATTATTCAATGCTCTTCTAGCTTGGCCTCAGTTAGCAAAACTGAGGTTCATCAGATTTCAGTCGGACAATATCACGACTGTGGCCTACATCAATCATCAAGGGGGAACCAGGAGTTCCCTAGCGATGTTGGAGGTCTCGAAGATAATTCGCTGGGCATAGTCTCACTCTTGCCACCTGTCAGCGATTTACATCCCAGGCGTGGAGAACTGGGAGGCGGATTTCCTAAGTCGCCAGACTTTTCATCCGGGAGAGTGGGAACTTCACCCGGAGGTATTTGCTCAACTGATTCGTCGTTGGGGCAAACCGGATCTGGATCTCATGGCATCTCGCCAGAACGCGAAGCTTCCTTGTTACGGATCCAGGTCCAGTGACCTGGGAGCGGTGCTGGTAGATGCATTAGCAGCCCCTTGGGTTTTCAACATAACTTATGTGTTTCCACCATTTCCGTTGCTACCTCGACTGATTGCCAGGATCAAACAGGAGAGGGCATCGGTAATTCTGATAGCGCCTGCGTGGCCACGCAGGGCCTGGTATGCAGACCTAGTGGACATGTCGTCCTGTCCACCATGGTCTCTGCCTCTGAGGCAGGACCTTCTAATTCAGGGTCCTTTCAACCATCCAAACCTAATTTCTCTGAGGCTGACTGCCTGGAAATTGAACGCTTGATTCTATCAAAGCGTGGGTTTTCGGATTCGGTCATTGATACATTAATACAGGCTCGGAAACCTGTGACCAGAAAAATTTACCATAAGATATGGCGTAAATATTTATATTGGTGCGAATCCAAGAGTTACTCATGGAGTAAGGTTAGGATTCCTAGGATATTGGCTTTTCTACATGAGGGTTTAAAAAAGGGTTTATCCGCTAGTTCGCTAAAGGGACAGATTTCAGCTCTGTCTATTCTTTTACACAAACGTCTGGCAGAGAATCCAGACGTCCAGGCTTTTTGTCAGGCTTTGGCTAGAATTAAGCCTGTGTTTAAAGCTGTTGCTCCTCCGTGGAGCTTAAACTTGGTTCTTAAAGTTCTTCAGGGTGTTCCGTTTGAACCCCTTCATTCCATTGATATTAAGCTTTTATCTTGGAAAGTTTTGTTTTTGATGGCTATTTCCTCGGCTCGAAGAGTCTCTGAGTTATCTGCCTTACATTGTGATTCTCCTTATCTAATCTTTCATTCAGACAAGGTAGTACTGCGTACTAAGCCTGGGTTTTTACCTAAGGTTGTTTCTAACAGGAATATCAATCAAGAGATTGTTGTTCCATCATTATGTCCTAATCCTCCTTCAAAGAAGGAACGTCTTTTGCATAATCTAGACGTGGTCCGTGCTCTGAAGTTCTACTTACAGGCAACAAAAGATTTTAGACAAACTTCTTCTCTGTTTGTCGTTTACTCTGGACAGAGGAGAGGTCAAAAGGCTTTGGCTACCTCTCTCTCTTTTTGGCTTCGTAGCATAATACGTTTAGCCTATGAGACTGCTGGACAGCAGCCTCCTGAAAGAATTACAGCTCATTCCACTAGAGCTGTGGCTTCCACCTGGGCCTTTAAGAATGAGGCCTCTGTTGAACAGATTTGCAAGGCTGCAACTTGGTCTTCACTTCATACTTTTTACAAATTTGACACTTTCGCTTCTTCGGAGGCTGGTTTTGGGAGAGTGGTTCCTTCTGTTTAATGTTCCTGCCTTGTCCCTCCCATCATCCGTGTACTTAGCTTTGGTATTGGTATCCCATAAGTAATGGATGACCCGTGGACTGAACACACTTAACAAGAGAAAACATAATTTATGCTTACCTGATAAATTTATTTCTCTTGTAGTGTGTTCAGTCCACAGCCCGCCCTGGTTCTAAATTTTAAAATTATAACTCCAGTCACCACTGCACCTTATAGTTTCTCCTTTCTCGTCTTGTTTCGGTCGAATGACTGGATATGACATGTGAGGGGAGGAGCTATATAGCAGCTCT